>NW_024100630.1:195000-257500 GCF_016545835.1 Crotalus tigris | reverse complement strand
TCCTGCCTCATTCTCCTCCCTCAGAGCTGATAGGTGTGAGAGGCTCAGCTGGGCTGGATCTTCCCTGCCCAGCAGCCAATCACAGGGCCTCCAGCAGGAGGGGCTGAACCCCAGAGGAGACCCAAGCAGCCCACAGTCCCTTTCATGGTTGCCTTAGAATGACTTTGGGGATGAATGTTCCCCCACCTAACACCTTAATAGTCTTGGTTCTTGGTATCTCCCAAGCCCGGAGTTTTGCATCTCACATAGACTTCAGCAACAGTCAGACTCACCTCCAAGGTTACTTCAGATTGGGGCAATGATTCTGGTTGAATATCATCTTCTTTGCCAGAAGGAGAGGAAACAGAAACATTTTCTAAAGGAATGTCACCAAGCGAAGATCTCACTTCCTGATAGCGAATTCTTTTACATCTCCGCCACATGTCTAATAGATGTCTCCGCCGCATGTCTGATAGATGGCAAAAAGAGAGGATAGGGGGCTAATTTGGGGGGGGGGGGCAGCAGCTCCTGCCTCAGATAGAGAAGGACTCATGCTGCAATACTGCATTCTAACCACTGGGCCATAAGGGCTCATTAATCAGTGGAACAACCTGTCTCCAGAAGTTGTGGGTGCTCCAACACTGGAGGCTTTTAAGAAGAGAGTGGACAACCCTTTGTCTGAAATGGTATAGGGCTTCTGGCCTGAGCAGGGGGTTGGACTAGACGACCTCCAAGGTCCCTTCCAGCTTTATTGTTGTTGTTGTTGTTACCTCCAAGGTGCCTTGCAATGCTGTTATTTGGCTAGTGACTTTTAAGCAATGATGCTAAACCTTCGGGAATTCTGTTATTGGTATAAGACTGAATACACTTAAGAATAGAATAGAATAGAATAGAATAGAATAGAATAGAATAGAATAGAATAGAATAGAATAGAATAGAATAGAATAGAATAGAATAGGAACAAACAGAAACCAAAACGAATGGAATGGAATAGGAATAGGAATAGAATAGAATAGAATAGAATAGAATAGAATAGAATAGAATAGAATAGAATAGAATAGAATAGAATAGAATAGAAACAGAAACAGAAACAGAAACAGAAACAAACAGAAATGAATAGAATAGAATAGAATAGAATAGAATAGAATAGAAACAGAAACAGAAACAGAAACAGAAACAAACAGAAATGAATAGAATAGAATAGAATAGAATAGAATAGAATAGAATAGAATAGAATAGAATAGAATAGAATAGAATAGAATAGAAGTTGGAAGGGACCTTGGAGGTCTTCTAGTCCAGCCCCCTGCTCAAGCAGGAGAACCTATACCATCTCAGACAAGTGATTGTTCAGCGTCTTCTTAAAAACCTCCAGTGATGGAGCGCCCACGATTTCTGGAGTCAGGTTGCTCCACTGGTTAATTGTTCTAACTGTCAGGAAGTTTCTCCTTAGTTCCAGGTTGCTTCTCTCCTTGGTTAGTTTCCATCTATTGCTTCTTGTCCTGCCTTCAGGTGCTTTGGAGAATAGTTTGACCCCCTCTTCTTTGTGGCAGCCCCTCAGATACTGGAATGCTGCTGTCATGTCATTCCTGTTTCTTCTTTTCTTTAGACTAGCCAAACCCAAGTCCCACAGCTGTTCTTCATATGTTTTAGTCTCCAGGCCTTGATCATTACACTCCCATTCGCAACCTAGACAGACGGAAAAACCAGCAACCTTGGCTGATCTTGAAAGGCTAGGCTGGGTCTGATTAGTTTAGCGTGTGTTCCTGAGACTGGCAAGGGAGACGCATAAATTGCAAACAAGTCCAAAGGCACCTCCTGGGACAGTGGTTCTCAACCTTTTTAATGCCGCGACCCCCAACCGGTCGTAAGCCGAGGACTACTCAACCGGTCGTAAGTCGAGGAGTACTCAACTGGTGCAGCACCGTTTGCAGACTGGGACTTTTGGCGGGCTCAGCAGGGCAGAGACAGCCTGGACAATTCCTATTGGCTTTGGAAAGCCAATAGAATTAGACTCTATTCAAGAGAGTCTATTCTATTGACTTTCAAAAGCCAATAGAATAAAAGGGAGTAGCACAGCTAAGGAAAAGGGGGAAAAAATGGCGGACTGCGTTGTTTGGCGACCCCCGTGAAATGGTCGTTCGACCCCAAATGGGGTCCCGACCCACAGGTGGAGAACCACTGTCCTGGAAGAAGGAAATGGCAGAGCCCTTCTTCAGTGTTACTGAGAAAATCACAAGCTTGTGCTGAGCCACATTTGGTGACGCTCCACTGAGGAGACACATGGCCCACATCCATCCTCCGTCTCTGCTGATTGGGAGCAGAGCAAGCAGCAGCTTCTGCTGGACCTTCTTCCCTGTTATGGTCTTGTGAGTGCAAGTGGGGGAAGAAGACAAGGGGTCCCTCCCTCCCTCCATCACTCCCACCTTCCACCTGAACTCTTCTTCAAGTGCAAGATTATGGATTTCTAGTGCTTCCCAGATCATTTGTTGGACTTTTCTTCGATTCCTGAGCCCCTGACATTTTCTCCTCTGGAGGAAGCCCACTGAAGGCAAAGAGGCTCCCTCCCAAACAGGAAGGTGGAACATTTTGAAACATATATAGGAAATGGGAAAATGGCTGCATGGTTTCTTCCTCCTTTCAGACTCTTGTTCCAAATGCTGTTTGTGGGGAAGGGGGTTTGGGGGACGACAGGCGAAACTCGCAGAGAGGATGTCATACCAGCAAAGTCAACACAGGAGTGCAAGTCAGTGGATGTGTTTGTTTCACTTACATATGAAGAGTAGAATCCCAATTCCCAAGATCGTGACTGCAATTCCCACAGAAATCCACAAATCTTGATTGATAGATAGGGCTGTGGAAGAGCCAAAAATACAGTAAAGTGACAATTATCTATCTATCTATCTATCTATCTATCTATCTATCTATCTATCTATCTATCTATCTATCTATGTGTGGGGGCAGGGTTGTAACATTTTATGAAAGCCAGAAGTGTTTACATGCCATAAAGCACCATTTCTGGGCCTGTGGTGGTTTCATATGGTTGTTCTTAGGTCCCGGACTACCTCTGTATACTACACCAAGCATGCTATGCTCTGCCCTGCCCTGCCCTGTCCTGTCCTATCCTAATCTACCAGACCCTACCATACCAGACCTACCCTATGATACCCTACCCTACCATACCAACCATAGTTTAACATACCATACCTTACACTTCCCAACCTTATCCCACCATACCCTACCCTACCCTACCCTACCCTAACATACCATACCATACCAACCATACCCTAACATACCATACCCTACCCTTCTCTACCCTATCCCACCATACCCCACCCTACCCTGCCATACCTTACCATACCCTACCCTAGTCTAACCTACCATACCATACCCTACCCTACCCTACCATACCAACCATACCCTAACGTACCATACCCTACCCTTCCCTAACTTATCCCACCATACCCTACCCTACCCTACCATACCTTACCATACCTTACCCTGCTGTACCAAGCCCTACCTACCCTACCCTACCTTACCATATGAACCTTCATACCTTGTCCTTAAATTCCCACTTCCAGCCCGCCTGTCAAAAATCACTTCTCTCTCATGACTAAATGCAAGACTATACTTCCTGTTTTCCAGCTTGTAATGATAAAGACAGAAAATGTAACATTCCTCTCCCTATACTTTCCAACATGCTGAAGTATCTACATCTACATGTCCCAAAGGTGGCTAAGAAAGCCCAGTTGCCTTTTGAAAAGCAACTTTGGGACAACCATGATCTGGTTGATGCAGAATCTCTATGGACACTTCTACATGTCATTTTAGCTCAGCCTCTTACCCGTTTCCTCCTTGAAAGCCAATACCAGGGGCTCCTCCAAGCCTTCATGCTTCAGGTGACAATGAGAACGGTTCCTCTCCTCGGGATTGATCTTAATGCCGATCCAGACATAGTAGGTCCCATCTGAGTTGGGGGTCACATTCCTACGGATGATTCCTTGTTCCCAGTTCTCTCCATCCCTCGTCCAGTTGACCTGGATCTCCGTGGGGTAGAAGCCATAGGCCTCGCAGACGAGGATCTCCTGGCTGTCATTAATCAGCTTGTGGGTCACCTTCCCTTTTGGGGGCTTTGCAGAAACAGCAGCAACACAATTCCCAGGATTTTCTGGCCAGGTAATTTAATAGCAGAAAAAGGTCAGTGCCGAGGTCAGTAAAAATGAGGGCCCAAATTGTTGGGAGCAAGATGCTGACTCTGTAAACCACTCAGAGAGGGGTGTAAAAAGCATTATGAAGCAGTATATACATCTAAGTGCTATTGCTATTTGGTCACTCACCTGTCTTCTCCAGAGCCTCCTTCTTGTAGGACAGGTACCTCCGCAGCAACTTGATGCAGCTCTTCTCCAGGTAAAATTTATTTTCCTGGGACCGCTCTGGATGATCCTCCCACTTCTCCTTGACCTTCTCAGCCTGGCGCTGATCTGCCACCCATCTGGGGGTCTCCTTCTTGAAGCTGAGGAAGTCCATCCCATCATAGCCATAGCGGAAAAATCCATCATTCTTCCCATCTTTCCTGAGCTCACAGCCCACAATTGCCTGCCAGGTATGAAGCTCTAAAAGAGATCCAAAGAGGGATGGATGAGAAGGATCCAGTATAGGTAGTCCTCTACTTACGACAATTTGGGCCCAGAATTTATGTTGGCTGAGTTTCACCCCATTTTACCACTTTTCTTGCTACCTTTGATAGCACAGTTGTTAAATTAACAACCACAGTTGTTAAATTAAAGATGATCCTTGACATCCGACCATCACTGAGCCAAACTTTTCTGTCGCTAAGTGAGCCAGTGGTTAAGTGCTAAGCATGGAAGGAAACTCCTCCAGTGGGGTGCAGAAATGGAACTCAGAGCTTCATGTTTTAATGTACTTAGACTTCAGTAAGGCATTTGACAAAGTAGATCACAACCTACTACTCGATAAGATAGAAAAATGCGGGTTAAATAGCATCACCACCAGATGGATCCGTAGCTGGCTGACCAGTCGTACTCAGTGTGTGGTCCTCAATAGAACCGCATCTATGTGGAGGGAAGTGTGTAGTGGGGTGCCCCAGGGCTCTGTTCTGGGCCCAGTGCTCTTCAACATCTTCATCAACGATCTGGACAAGGGGATAGATGGGGAACTCATCAAATTTGCAGATGACACCAAGCTGGCAGGAATAACCAACACTCCAGTAGACAGGCTTAGGATATAGGAGGATCTGGACAGACTTGAACACTGGGCACTATCTAACAAAATGAAATTCAATGGTGAAAAAAGTAAGGTTCTACATTTAGGCAAGAAAAACCAAATGTGTATGTATAGTATAGGGGATGCCCTGCTCAATATTTATTTATTTATTTATTTATTTTTAAAATTTATAAGCCGCCCCACTCCCGCAGGACTCTGGGCGGCTAACAATAAAAGCACCATATAACATGACAAAACAAACAATACAATGACAGTCATCCAGGGGTCAGATTTTATAAACCCCAGGCCTGCCGGAAAAGCCAGGTCTTAAGCAGCTTACGGAAAACCAACAGGGTGGGAGTGGTCCTAATCTCCGGGGAGAGCTGGTTCCAAGACGTGGGCGCCATCACAGAGAAAGCCCGCGGCCCTGCCAAATGGCACTGCTTGGCCGACGGGACCTGAAGGAGGCCCAGCCTGTGGGATCTAACCAGACGAAGGGAACTATGAGGTAGAAGGCGGTCTCACAAATAGCCTGGCCCTGAGCCATATAGGGCTTTAAAGGTAAATAGTAGTAACTATGAGAGGGATCTCGGAGTCCTAGTGGACAATCACTTAAATATGAGCCAGCAGTGTGCTGCAGCTGCCAAAAAGGCCAGTACAGTGCTAGGCTGCATTAACAGAGGGATAGACTCAAGATCACGTGAAGTATTAATACCACTTTACAATGCCTTGGTAAGGCCACACTTGGAATACTGCATCCAGTTTTGGTCACCACGATGTAAAAAAGATGTTGAGACTCTAGAAAGAGTACAGAGAAGAGCAACAAAGATGATTAGGGGACTGGAGGCTAAAATATATAAGGAACGGTTGCTGGAATTGGGATGTCTAGTTTAATGAAGAGAAGGACAAGGGGGGACATGATAGCAGTGTTCCAATATCTCAGGGGCTGCCCCAAAGAAGAGGGAGTCAAGCTATTCTCCAAAGCACCTGAAGGCAGGACAAGAAGCAACGGATGGAAACTCATCAAGGAGAGAAGCAACCTAGAACTAAAGAGAAACTTCCTGACAGTTAGAACAATTAACCAGTAAAACAACCTGCCTCCAGAAGTGGTGAATGCGCCAACACTGGAAGTTTTTAAGAAGAAACTGGACAGCCATTTGTCTGAAATGGTATAGGGCTTCTTGCCTGAGCAGGGGGTTGGACGAGATGACCTCCAAGGTCCCTTCCAACTTTATCATTATTATTATTAAGTAACTTATGACTACAACTGAACCCAAATTTATGTTGTTAATTGAGAAATTGGTTGAGTTTTGACCTTTCTTGTCACATTTGTTAAGTGAAAGAATAGAATAGAATAGAATAGAATAGAATAGAATAGAATAGAATAGAATAGAATAGAATAGAATAGAATAGAATA
Source organism: Crotalus tigris (assembly GCF_016545835.1). Classification (NCBI taxonomy): domain Eukaryota; kingdom Metazoa; phylum Chordata; class Lepidosauria; order Squamata; family Viperidae; genus Crotalus; species Crotalus tigris. The sequence continues at coordinate 250,884 of NW_024100630.1, read as the reverse complement.
GGGAATGGGAATGGGATGGAGGTGGAATGGAATGGAATAAGAATAGAATAAACGGTCATAAATCATTTTTCCAGTGTCATCGTATCGGCGAATGATGTCAGGGAATTACACGACCACAGACCAAATAGAGTCGAAGATGCTGACAGGAATCTGAAATTTTACATAAATATATTTACAGTAAAAAAAAAAAAAAAAGAGCAGCAAACAGGAGCATCGTCAGGTAAATCAAGAACCTCCCCCTTTTCACTCCAGGCAACCAATCACAGCTAAGATTCCCTCAGGTAGTGGCCAGCACTCTTTAGTCAATCAGCTATACCTATCTGTTCTGATTCATTTGTCCAACCCTCCACTGCTCCACCTATTACATTTTAAATATCTTAACAATGGTCACTAAACGTTGTGTTATTTGAGGACTAGCTTGTTTTCCTCTCCTCAGGCCCTTTTCTCTTTCATTGGGGGCCATTAAGGAATCTCAGGCAAGGAGCCTTGCCCTCATCTGGCCAGCAGAGGGAGCCCCAATCTCTTAGTCCAGGGGTAGGCAACCCAAAACACTCACAGAGCCACTTGGACCCGTTTTTCACCGAAAACAAAACACTGGGAGCTGCAAAACCCTTTTGATATCTAAAATGAAAATAACACTGCATATATACTTTTTTACCTTTATTATAGGTATCTATCTATCTATCTATCTATCTATCTATCTATCTATCTATCTTACCTGTTGGGTTAGGCACCCGGTCTACCAACTATAAATCAGTCTGTTCTGCATTTTAGATATCAAAAGGGTCTCTCTCTCTCTCTCTCTCTTCCTCCCTCCCTCCCTCTCTCTCCCCCTCTCCCTCTCTCTCTTTCTGCCCTTGGTCTGCCAGTCTTCTTCTTCTTCTCTCTCTCTCTCTCTTTCCTCTCTCTCTCTCTCTCTCCCTCCCTCCCTCTCTTTCTCCCTCTCTTTCTCTCTCTCTCCCTCTCCCTCTCTCCAATCTTCTGCTCACCTGGCAAGCTGGCTTCAAGCTGTTCTCCAACAAGCTCAGGGGTAGGCAACCTCGGCTCTTTTATGACTCATGGACTTCAACTCCCAGAATTCTTGAGTCAGCATAGCTGGGCTAGCTAGCTCTCTCCTGCCCTTCCTGCTTCCTGTAGAGAGGCAGCAAAGGGAGGAGCCCCACCCAATAAGCTTTTCAGCTCCTTGGAGAACACCGTGAGTCTACTCTCTTTTACATGCACACACACACACACAAACACAGAAAGAGAGAGAGAGAGAGAGAGACAGACAGACAGACAGACAGACAGACAGACAGACAGACAGAGACAGACAGAGACAGACAGCGAAGCAGGAAAGCGCAAGTGCCTCTCTCTGTCTCTGTCTCTCTCTGCAAATGGCAGAGAAGGCTGGGAGCCACAGGGGAAGGCTCAAAGAGCTGCATGAGGCTCCAGAGCTGCTGGTTGCTGACCTGTGTCTTAGTCCTTCCAGTCTTAATCCCATAGAGAAGAAAGTGATGCAATCTGGACTAATAATAATAATAATAATAATTATTATTATTATTATTATTATTATTATTATTTAATAAAAATAAAAATAATAGAATTGGAAGGGACCTTGGAGGTATTCTAGTCCAACCCCTGCTCAGGCAGGAAACCCTGTACCATTTCAGACAAATGGTTGTCCAGTCTCTTCTTAAAAACCTCCAGTGTTGGAGCATTCACAGCTTGTGGAGGCAAGTTGTTCCACCGGTTAATTGTTCTAATGTGGGGAAAACTGCACGTGCAGCAAACTGCCATGCTTCCCCCCCCCCCCACAAACCTCATAACCTTTTGATACCCTTTGTCCCAAGGAAGCAGCCAAAAGGTCATCCCCTTTTGACTTAATACCTTACCTATCTAAATAAATAATATGCTTAAGTTCCCTCTTATCTCTTCCTATCTTTCATCTCCCTTTATTTGTCTTTACCTGGTCTCTGAACAAGTAATATATTACTAGAAAATAGTTGCTTATATGAAGGAATTTTCCAATAAAGAAACTTTATGTCAGCATCTAAAGGTTAAACTTATGAATGTAAAATGTCAGCATTTAATGTAAAAGCCTATGTATGTAAAAAGTATATAAGAAGCAATAAACTCAGTTTGTCAAGCTGTGTCCTGCAGCTTCAAACCTCTGCTCAAGAAATGCCTGAGTCTTTTTCTTAGCTTCATTACATTCTAATTGTCAGAAAATTTCTCCTTAGTTCTAGGTTGCTTCTCTTCTTGATTAATTTCCATCTGTTGCTTCTTGTCCTGCCTTCAGGCGCTTTAGAGAATAGCTTGACTCCCTCTTCTTTGGGGCAGCCCCTGAGATACTGGAAGGCTGCTATCATGTCATCTCTTCATTAAACTAGACATACCAAATTTCAGTATTTTTTCGCCTCCAGTCCCCTGATTATCTTTGTTGCTCTTCTCTGCACTCTTTCTAGAGCAGTGGTTCTCAACCTGTGGGTCGGGACCCCATTTGGGGTCGAATGACCATTTCACGGGGGTCGCCAAACCACCTGTCCGCCATTTTTTTCCCTTTTCCCTAGCTGTCCTACTCCCTCTTATTGGTGGCCACACCCATTTGGGGGTCACCACAACATGGGGAACTGTATTATGGGGTCACGGCATTAGAAAGGTTGAGAACCACTGTTCTAGAGTCTCAACATCTTTTTTACATTGTGATGATCAAAATTGAGTTTTGCCTTCCAAGTTTTCAGATTCATGCTGGAGCCCATCTTCAGGGAACTTCTCTAGCAGAGTATGCACTGTTCTTTGTGGAGTATTTATAGTGCCTGTTGTAAGTGGCTTTTTAGATGTTGATTTGGGTGTGTGGATGGCCCACTTTTAAGTTATTAGCTGTTGTTTGCTTGTGTTGCCCAGCCTTTGCTGCTTAAGTACTTGATACACTGGGGGTAAATTAGCACTCCTGTGGACTGACAAGGAGCCTATTTCCCAAGCTTCAATCATTTCCCTGGCTGTTTTTGTGCCTGCTCGTCCAACAATCTTAGTACCTGCAAAATTGAATGAATCTTTTAGTGATCCCTGCAATTAACTGTTTTGGTATAGCGACTGGACCATGAAGAAGGTCTAAAGTGTGGGACAAAATGTGGGTGAGGAGGGGGGGGGGCATACCTTTGCAGGAAAGAAAGTCTAACCTGGACATCAAATGTAGTAGGACCTCTTCTCACCTTCATTGAGGTTGTTGAGATTTGACAAATTCTCCAGATCGCTCCTGAAGACCCACTCAACAGGCAGAAAGGTCCCCTCCTTCACCTCCTCCATCCAGCACACCAGAGTCTCCACCCTCCCGGTGAGGCTGTCAAAGTGAATGATGGGCTGGTCGTCCAGTTTGCCCCAAACTAAGAACCGGCTGGGCTCTGACAAATGCAGGTAGGAATAACGCAGGAAGTGTGAGGGAGAGCCTGGGAAGGGAGAAGGGTAGAATTAGGGGGGGTCTGCGCTGCAGCTCCAGACCCTCCAACATTTTATTGTCACATTTTATTGTCTCCCTCCCCACAGTGCCACCAGAACAAAGTGGTCTACCCTCTTTCGGATGTGCTTGGGAGAAAAGATGTTGAGACTCTAGAAAGAGTACAGAGAAGAGCAACAAAGATGATTAGGGGACTGGAGGCTAAAGTATATAAGGAAAGGCTGCTGGAATTGGGTATGTCTAGTCTAATGAAGAGAAGGACGAGGGGGGACATGATAGCTGTGTTCCAATATCTCAGGGGCTGCCACAAAGAAGAGGGAGTCAAGCTATTCTCTAAAGCACCTGAAGGCAGGACAAGAAGAGAGACACAGAGAGAGAGAGAGATCCAGCCTAATAATTTGTTTCAGTTTGTTGGAGAAGAGCCTGAAGCCAGCTTGCCAGGTGAGCAGAAGATGGGGGGGGGGAGAGAGAGAGAGAGAGTGAGGGGGGGGGCAGGACACGCTACGCCTTCTCCCTTTCTGCTTTCCCCCAACACACACGCGCGCGCGCGGGCGGGCGCCGCCCCGCTCTGAACATTCCCTTTCACTTTCCCTTTCCCCCGAAACAAACGCGAACCGATTACCAAAAAAGCATTAAAACGACTTAAACGAAGCGCGAAAGAGTTTGGGACGGGGGGGGGGAAGTAAGGGGGGGGAGAGAGAGACGCAGGAAGGGCACACGCGCCCTTGGTGCTTCCTCCCCCCCCCGCCCCGCGATCCAATCCTTCCGGGAACTCGCCCGTAGCCGCCCCCCTCCTCCTCTTCCTTCCCCGCTCCGAACGGTGTTCTCTTTTCACTTTCTCAGAAACAAAATTCGAACTGACTCCAAAGGAAATCCGAGCAGTTTTTTTTTTTAACGAGGCTTGGCGAAGCACCTGGGAAGGAAGCGGCTTGCGAGAGGGAGGGGAGGGGAGGGGAGGGGAGAGACCCGGCCCAGGACAGGCTCTGCCCCTCCCTTTCGGCTTGTACCCACCCCACTCACCGCAGCAGTCCCCCGGCACGGAGACCCCCAGCGCCGCCCCCAGGACCAAGAGGCACGCCGGGCATGGTGGCATCTTCTTCCACCCTCCCGGACATTTGACTTTCCCAACCGAAGCCACTTTCTCTCCGCTCCGCCCCCTCCTCCCCCCCCCCGGAGCTCCGCTGAAATTCTCCGCCCCCCCAGCCCATCAGCCAAGCCCCAGGGCGCCACCCGATAAATGAGGTTTTAGAGAGGTGATGAGGGGGGGAGAACTTCAGAGCGGGTCCAGACTAAGGTGGTACCTGACAGGCTTCGCCCGTTGCTGGGAACTGAGCCAGATTGGACCCGTCCCATCCTGGAAGAGTCAGATCTAGGAGGAGGAGACAGGACAATCTCTCCATCCTACGATGGATCCCCTTTCCATCCTCTCCCCCCCCCCCCCCCACACACACACTCCAGGTATTCCCATCTGTTTTTCCATTCCCACCACTCTTCCCATGGCTGCAGCCAGGACACATCAATCATCATCATCATTATCTTATATTTTAAGGAGGTACCTGGTTGACACCTAGGATGCTGGTAGCAACCCGTGTCAACCATCAGCGCCAGCCAATCTGAATGTTCAGTTGACTGAGGTTCATGTTTAAATCATCATCATCATCATCATCATCGTGGTGGTGGTGGTGATGATGATGTTGGGGGGATCTTGGAGGGTATGGTATGGTATGGTATGGTATGGTATGGTATGGTATGGTATGGTGTGTTAGGGTATGGTATGGTATGGCAGGGTAGGGTAGGGTAGGATAGGGTAGAGAAGGGTAGGGTATGGTACGTTAGGGTATGGTTGGTAGGGTAGGGTAGGGTATGGTAGGTTAGACTAGGGTATGGTAGGGTATGGTGTGGTATGGCAGGGTAGGGTTGGGTATGGTGGGATAGGGTAGAGAAGGGTAGGATATGGTATGTTAGAGATGGTTGGTATGGTATGTTAGGGTAGGGTATGGTACGGTATGGTTGTTAGGGTAGGGTAGGGTATTGTGGGATAAGGTAGGGAAGGGTAATATATGGTATGTTAGGGTATGGTTGGTATGGTAGAGTAGGGTAGGGTGGGTATGTAGAATAGGGTAGGGTAGGGTATGATAGGGTAGGGTAGGGTAGGTTATGATAGGGTAGGGTCTGGTATGGTAGGGTCTGGTAGAGTAGGGTAGGGCAGGGCAGGGCAGGGCAGGACAGAGCATAGCATGCTCCGTGTGGTATACAGAGGTAATCCGGGACCTAAGAACAACTATATGACACCACAACAGGCCCATAAAAGGTGCTTTATGGCATGTAAACACTTCTGGCTTTCATAAAATGTTACAACCCTCCCCCCACACATAGATAGATAGATAGATAGATAGATAGATAGATAGATAGATAGATAGATAATTGTCACTTTAGTGTATTTTTGGCGCTTCCACAGCACTACCTATCAGATCGGAACCATGTTTCTCCTAGTCCAACCCCCTGCTCAGGCAGGAAACCCTATACCAGTGTTTCTCAACCTTGACAGTTTTAAGGCATGTGGACTTCAATTCCCAGAATTCCACAGCCAGCATTGCTGGCTGTGGAATTCTGGGAGTTGAAGTCCACATGCCTTAAAATTGTCAAGGTTGAGAAACACTGCCCTATACCATTTCAGATAAATGATTGTCCAACTTCTTCTTAAAAACTTCTAGTGTTGGAGTATTCACAACTTCTGGAGGCAAGTTGTTCCACTGGTTAATTGAAGTTTCTCCTTAGTTCTAGGTTGCTTCTCTCTTTGGTTAGTTTCCATCCATTGCTTCTTGTCCTGCCTTCAGGCGCTTGACTCCCTCTTCTTTATGGAAGCCCTTGAGATATTGGAATACTGCTATCATGTCCCCCCTTGTCCTTCTCTTCGTTAAACTAGACATACCCAATTCCAGCAACCGTTCCTTATATGTTTTAGCCTCCAGTCCCCTAATCATCTTTGTTGCTCTTCTCTGCACTCCTTCTAGGGTCTCAACATTTTTGTTTTACATCGTAATGATCAAAACTGGATGCAGTATTCCATGTGTGGCCTTACCAAGGCATTTTAAAGTGGTATTAACACTTCCTAGGGTGGAAGGGGGGAACAATCATTAAAAGAGGGCCTCAGTCTTTTGAAGCGAAGTCTTATAAAATTATTTTTAACTGATCATTTTAAATTACGAACCTTCACCCCAAAGCAGCAGGTCCTCAAGCTTTGGGGCACCAGGGACCAGTTCCGTAGAGAGAGGTTTTTCTGCCAACCGGAGGGGGTGTGGCTTCGCATGCTGCCTGCATCACAAGGATGGGGCTTCTCTTGTTTGTGTGGCCCAGTGCCGGTCCACTGAGCAGGGGTTGGGGACCCCTGTCCTAAAGTTTAGCTTTGCTTGGAAGGTTAACACCGTGAATTTATAGCTCACAATCAGTTTGTTACTAGGAGGCTGTACGAAATGATGACAGATTCCTTTTTTTAAAATAATATGCCTTTTGACTTCCTTTATTGTAGAAATGTAGCCATACAGGTAGTCCTCGACATTTAGGGACCTTCTGACAAGCAGACTCAATGGGGAAGCCACATTCACTCAATAGCTGTGTTACTAACTTAACAACTGCCGTGATTCACGTAACAACTTGTGGATGGAAAGGTGGTCCAGTGGGGCAAAGTTCACTGAACAAATGTCTTCCTTAGCAGCAGAAATTTCAGGCTCAATTGAGTAGTGAAAAGCTCTTTTGAGTTCAATGGCAAAACAATTTGGAGGCTTATCTGTGTCCTCAGGGTCACCTGAGTGGTACAAATGGATGTGGAGCCTTTTTGGAACTGCTTATAGACTGGAGATAGAAGATGTCCTTTCCCTCCCCCTCTGTTGACAGAGAGCCTGTTGACAAAGTCCACATTTTGGACAGAGAGGACCGCTGGTTTGAAAGAGGGGTCAAAGAGGCCATCTGTGTCAACACTGAACAGCCCTCTCTCAACAGAGGGGGAGGGATACGACATCATCTACCTCCAATCGACAACACAGTCCTTTCAGCAGTCACAAAATGACTCCGCACCCATTTGCACCACTCAGGTGGCCCTGAGGACACGGATAAACCTCCAAGTGGCCCCAATCCTCCTGGACCGGTTCCCTCTAGCCACGAGTTGGCCAGGGATAATGTCTCTGGGTGAATTGCCCGTGGCCAGGCAACAGGGTGGGACAGGGGGAGGAGGATGGGGACCAGTGGCAGGGGTAGGTCTCTGGCGGAGGGCACGACAATTCCACCTAGACTCGCAAGGGGTCTGGGAGAGCAATAAGCATATTAACCCAAAGAGTGAAGGGCTATCTCCTTTTAGTCTCTTTACTAAGCCATCTGGGGAGCTATGGCTTCAGTCCTCTCTCTCTCTCTCTCTCATATTAGCAATAGCACTTAAGACTTATATACCGCTTTACAGCCCTCTCTAAGCGATTTACAGAGTCAGCCTCTTGCCTCCCAACAACCTGGATCCTCATTTTACCGACCTTGAAAGGATGGAAGGCTGAGTCAATCTTGAGCTGGTCAGGATCGAACTGCTGAACTGCTGGTCAGCAGAAGTAGCCTGCAATACTGCATTTTAACCACTGCGCCACCACGCCTCCCTTCCTCTGGTATTTTGCATCAAGATGTGGACCCCTAAGTAAAAGGAAAACCCCTTGTCGGATCCACCTTGTCCTCCTGCTCTCAAATCCCACGGAGAGGTTTGGGGTGAGGATCCTTGCCAGTAGGAGCCCCTGAGGCTTGTCAATGAGCAGGGCAAGGGGCACACCCCATGGGTGTCCCCCAAAGCTTCTTCTCTCCCTTCCAAAATTCTCCATCTCACAGGGCTGGCCAGTCCTGGAGTCCCTGTTAGGAAAACCTCAGGGATTATGTAGACAGGGGTAGGCAACCTTGGCTCTTTTATGACTCATGGACTTCAATTCCCAGAATTCCTGAGCCAGCATGGCTCAGCTTGGAAACCTCTCCCTTTCCCCTCAGCATGGCTGGATCAGGAATTCTGGGAGTTGAAGTCCACGAGTCATAAAAGAGCCAAGGTGGCCTACCCCTGACCTAGGATTTATCCCCTCTGCTCCTCCCTCCCTGGGACTCAGGCATGCCTCTCTCTTGCCTAGCTTGACTTCTGCTCTTCAAAAGGCCCCTCCTCCTCGCCCTGTCAGGAGCCTGAGCCCCTCTGTGCCCCAAAACACTTTAGGGAGTTTGAGAGCCACTTGTGGGAGCGCTTGCAAAATGCCAGGAATCCTTTTGCTTGGATTTGGCTGCTACGCCACCTGCCCCTCTGCCGTTCGGTGAGAGCCCCAACCCGACTCTCATGATCCTCCAGGCTAGATTACAACAATAACAATAACAAGAACAAGAAGGAGAAGGAGAAGAAGCCTGGAGACAGCAGAATAGAAGAGAAAGAGCTGGAGAAGATAACAAAATACAAAGACCTACAGATAGAAATAGAAAGACTGTGGCAAAAGCAAGCAAGGGTAGTACCAATAGTAATAGCCTCCTTGGGTGCAATCCCAAAACAACTGGAGCACCACTTGAACACCATTGGCATTGACAAATTCGCTATTAGTCAATTGCAAAAGGCGACCTTACTAGGAACTGCTTCCATCCTGCGACGATATCTGTAATACCATCAAACATCCACATCTGCCTATCCCAGGTTCTGGGTAAGTATAGGTAGACAAATCCAGTCTGAACATCTGGCTGACTGTGCGATGATCAATAATAATAATAATAATAATAATAATAATAATAATAATAATAATAATAATAATAATGTTGGAAGGGACCTTGGAGGTCATCTAGTCCAACCCCCTGCTCAGGCAGGAAACCCTATACCATTTCGGACAAATGACTGTCCAGTTTCTTCTTAAAAACTTCCAGTGTTGGAGCATTCACCGCTTCTGGAGGCAGGTTGTTCCACTGCTTAATTGTTATAACTGCCAGGAAGTTTTTCCTTAGTTCTAGGTTGCTTCTCTCTTTGGTTAGTTTCCATCCGTTGCTTCTTGTCCTGCTTTCAGGTGCTTTGGAAAATAGCTTCTTTGTGGCAGCCCCTGAGATATTGGAACACTGCTATCATGTCCCCCCTCATCCTTCTCTTCATTAAACTAGACATACCCAATTCCAGCAACTGTTCCTTATATGCTTTAGCCTCCAGTCCCCTAATCATCTTTGTTGCTCTTCTCTGTACCCTTTTTAGAGTCTCAACATCTTTTTTACATCGTGGTGACCAAAACTAGATGCAGTATTCCAAGCATGGCCTTACCGAGCTATTATAAAGTAGTATTAACACTTCACGTGATCTTGATTCTATCCCTCTGTTAATACAGCCGAGCACTGTGTTGGCTTTTTTGCTGCCGGTGCTCTGGTGCTGCTGGTGCTCTTCCTTGGGCTCCCCTGGAAGACTATGCAGAAACCGCAGCTGGGAGTCTGGACCAGTGTTGGCGAACCTATGGCACGGGTGCCAGAGGCGGCACTTGGAGCCTTCTCTGTGGGCACACATGCCGTTGCCCCAGACTTGCCTCCCCCGTGACCCCCTCCTCACCAGCAGCCCCCCTGGAGGAGAGTCGCCCCCTGAGCGTTGCCCACACGGAGCAGCGCAGCCAAGGAGATGGCAGCCAGACAGCGTAGACAAGACTCTGCCCTCACACCCCATCACCCACAGTTAATGCTGCAGGGCGTGGGCCGAGGGCAGGGCCACCGTGGCGCTGCTGGGCGATCTGCGGTGGGCCCTGGAGGCAATCAATGGCCCTATGGGCAGGCGGGGCAGGGCCAGTTTTTAGGCACTCTCTAAAACAGCAGTTCTCAACCTGTGGGTCGGGACCCCATTTGGGGTCGAATGACCATTTCATGGGGGTCACCAGACAATGCAGTCTGCCATTTTTTCCCCCTTTTCCTTAGCTGTGCTACTCCCTTTTATTCTGTTGGTTTTTGAAAGCCAATAGAATAGACTCTCTTGAATAGAGTCTAATTCTATTGGCTTTCAAAAGCCAATAGGAATTGTCCAGGCTGCCTCTGCCCTGCTGAGCCCGCCAAAAGTCCCATTCTGCTACGCTTCGGCCGGCGCAGGGGGCGGCACCACGCATGCGTGGCGCTCCCGGGCAGGGAAAGTCCTCAACTTATGACCAGTTGGGTAGTCCTCAATGTACGACCGGTTGGGTAGTGCTCGACTTATGACCAGTTGGGGGTCGCGGCATTAAAAATGTTGAGAACCACTGCTCTAAAAGGTTCGCCATTACTGGTCTGGACACTGTCCCCAGGGCTTGTCAGAGGGGAAAGCCAGGGGAGGGGGCAGAAGGGGCGCTTTCCCAAACTCTCTGATATAGCACGTACACACACACACACACACACACACACACACACACACACACACACACACACACACACACCCAAAGATCTGATCAGCACACACACAGACACACAGACACACACACACACACACACACACCCAAAGATCTGATCAGCATACAGTTGCTATTTTCAGAAGCGCCGCCCAGGAACACCTGCTGCTTCTCTCCATTTGTTGCGCCTTTTATTGCGGTGGCAAACAAGATTTGTATTGCTACGCAGCGCTGTTTCCTCTCTTTCCCTCACGAACCCGACAGACTTTGGATGGGCCGAGAACGCCAGCGGCACTCGGGAGGAGGCGGGCTAGGGGCCGAAGGGGTGGGGCGAGGGTGGGGACCGGGCGCTGTCATTGGCGGAGCGAAGCTGTTTTCCGTGGCAGGTGTAAATACAACGCACCACTCAGCGCGGCGTTCGGATCCTTCTTCCCGGGGCAGGGGTGGGCAACCTTGGCTCTTTTATGACTCGTGGACTTCAACTCCCAGAATTCCTGAGCCAGCTCTGCTGGCTCAGGAATTCTGGGAGTTGAAGTCCACGAGTCATAAAAGAGCCAAGGTTGCCTACCCCTGCCCCTGGGGTGAGAAGCAGCGGGGTCCCGAGCCTGACGCTGCCCAAACACGCCGCCATCCCCTTCAGATCCTCCGCCGCCACTTTCTGCCTGAAGGTTCCCCCCAAAAAACCCTGTGGGGCGAAGAGCCTCACGAGAAGATTGGAGAGCCTCACGAGAAGAATCAGCGAGGAGGTGGCTGTGTTCACACGACAGCAGTAACCAGGTCATTTGAACGCTTCACCGGGTTGTGAGCAATGCCTCGCTAAGACACGCACGCACGCACGCGCACACACACACACACCTTTCCCTCCCTCCCTCTAAAATCCCGCAAGAGCAGCGCTGCTCTCACTTTCTCTTCTTCCCAGACTCGGAGGAGGCGGAGTTCAACGGAGCTGGGGAGGGGGCCGCGGGGAGGCGGGGCCGGGGCGGAGAGAGGCGGGGCCTTGGCTGAAAGTAAATATCTTCGGGTGGAGGCGCGCGGGGTTGGTGGGGGGGGGCCGATGCCGCTGCCCCGGCCGCCCCTCTTGCTCTTGGGGGTCGTACTGGTGTCCTTCGGGCGGGGGCGCTTTTGCGGTGAGTTTCTGGAAGGTTTTGCGAGCTGGGGAAGGTGGGGAGGGAAGCAAAAAGGGAGGGGAGGGGGAGCCCTGGGCTGGGTCTTTCTCTCCCCCATTCCCCCCCCCACTCCCGTCCTGCGCTCTTTTCCCCCCAAAAGAAAACCTTTTCCTTCTGTAGCTCTTCCCCGAGCCTGGTTTTAGCACTTTAGCGCTTGATTTGGAATCCGTTCCCGTTTGTTATTTCTGGGCGTGCCAAAAAGTGAAAATCAAAACAGAAGCTTTCCGTTTCAAGACTGCCCTCCCCTCCTGTCCGAGAAACGGACCTGGGTTCCTGCCATTCAGCCCCATCCTGATCAGCAAACCTCGCTCTCTCTGGGGAGCGATCGTATCTCCAGCTCCGCCTTGGTTTGGAATCCCCTTTGTATTTCTGGGGAAAGTGAAAGTGAAAGTAAAAACAGAACTTCCGAATTTCCGCGCTTCCTCGCTGCGGAAGGCGGCCTGACTGGGGAGCAGTCGGGGCTCCAACTGACTTTGTTAACCTCCGAGCAAATAGGGTCTTCCTGACTCTCTTCTCAGTTGGCAAGGCGGAGAGAGGGGTGGGCTTCAGGTCCACAAGAAGCTGGCTGGGACACCCAAGGGCGCAGAGCAGCTGCGGGACCGTCTTAACCAGATGTGGACCTGGCCAGCTGTTCCTCTGGGTGGGAAAGTCGAGGCATGAAAAAACAGCCCTGAAAGCTGAGCCTTATCGTCCCCCTTCCCACCACCACTTCACACTTGTGGGTTGATCAGGGTCAGTAAGATTATCTGGAATACTACACATCCTCTTCACGACCTGTTTTCCTTGTTACCTTCTGGAAGGAGGGGGGCTTGGTGGTATCTGAAGCAGAACATCCAGATTCAGCCAGAGTTTCATTCTGTACAGCATTAACCTTGCGAACTCTCAAGTTTCCTCCTTCTGTTATATATTCAAGATGGACAATATTTAATATTTATCGCTACGTATCTGTAGGGTTGTGGGTCTATACACATGTTGTTCATAGTATGTTTAGGTGTGTGTCATGTATGTGTTTCACTTTGAGAGCGGGCAACTAAATTTCATTTTTGATGTGTGCCATTGTGCCCACAGTATAAAAATGACAATAAAAGTTATCTTAAACCAGTGTTTCTCAATCTTTTTAATGCCGCAACCCCCAACTGGTCGTAAGTCGAGGACTACTCAACCAGTTGTAAGTCAAGGACTACTCAACTGGTGCAGCACCGTTTTCAGAATGGGACTTTTGGTGGGCTCAGCAGGGCAGAGACAGCCTGGACAATTCCTATTGGCTTTTGAAAGCCAATAGAATAAAAGGGAGTAGCACAGCTAAGGAAAAGGGGGGAAAAATGGCGGACTGCGTTGTTTGGTGACCCCCGTGAAATGGTCATTCGACCCCAAATGGGGTCCCGACCCACAGGTTGAGAACCGCTGTCTTAAACCATCCTAACGGACGGTTGGGGGGTGTGTGTGAATGACTCTTTTAAACTATTGTTTTGAAGGAAGACCTTCGTGCAGTGATGGCAAACCTTTTAGAGACCAAGTGCCCAAACTGCAACCCAAAACCCATTTATATAGTGTCGGGTGGGCGTGGCCCATTGGGTGGGCATGGCTTCAGTGATAACGGCTGACTGGGTGGGGCTAAAAAGTTCAATCAATCAATTGCAAGATCAATTTTTTCCTGTGAGAAGTTGAAATTGATTGATTGATTGAACCTTTTTTTTTTTGCACATGGCATTGGAGGCCTAAAGCGAAAAGGTTTTATAAAACCAGCTGAAGGCCTAGGAGTGGGGCGACGGTGCGCGTGCCCACAGAGAGGGTTCTGCGTGCCACCTGTGGCACACGTGCCATAGGCTTGCTACCACGGCCTTAGTTCCTGCCTTCTATGCCTACTGCCAGCTTCTCCCGATAAAAGTTCCTTTTGGAATGATGCTGTTCCAGGAGTTCTGATTTCTTGGGAAGAGGGATTGAGGTGGGTACTTACAACTAAAACAGTGGTCCTCAACCTGTGGGTCGGGACCCCATTTGGGGTCAAACGACCATTTCACGGGGGTCACCAAACAACGCAGTCCGCCATTTTTTCCCCCTTTTCCTTAGCTGTGCTACTCCCTTTTATTCTATTGGCTTTCAAAAGCCAATAGAATAGACTCTCTTGAATAGAGTCTAATTCTATTGGCTTCAAAAGCCAATAGGAATTGTCCAGGCTGTCTCTGCCCTGCTGAGCCCACCAAAAGTCCCATTCTGCAAACGGTGCTGCACCAGTTGAGTAGTCCTCGACTTACAACTGGTTGAGTAGTCCTCGACTTACGACCGGTTGGGGGTCACGGCATTAAAAAGGTTGAGAACCACTGAACTAGGGGCTCGCTCCTCGGGTTTACAGGCATGAACTTTCCCAAGCAGAGACAAAAGAGGGTGACCCACTTCTTGGGGGGAGGGTGCTGTATATTGAAGAGGATGGAGCCGCAGTTTTGTTGTTAATTGCGAAGTCGTGTCCGACCCATCGCGACCCCATGGACAATGTTCCTCCAGGTCTTCCTGTCCTCTACCATCTTCTGGAGTCCATTTAAGTTCACACCTACTGCTTCAGTGACTCCATCCAGCCATCTCATTCTCTGTCGTCCCCTTCTTCTATTGCCCTCAATCTTTCCCAGCATTAGGCCCTTCTCCAGTGAGTCCTTCCTTCTCATTAGGTGGCCAAAGTATTTGAGTTTCAACTTCAGGATCTGGCCTTCTAAAGAGCAGTCGGGGTTGATCTCTTCTAGGACTGACCGGTTTGAACGCCTTGCAGTCCAAGGGACTCGCAGGAGTCTTCTCCAGCACCAGAGTTCAAAGGCCTCAATTCTTTGGCGCTCAGCCTTTCTTATGGTCCAACTTTCACAGCCATACATTGCAACTGGGAAAACCATGGCCTGGACTATACGCACTTTTGTTGGCAGGGTGATGTCTCTGCTTTTTAGTATGCTGTCTAGATTTGCCATAGCTTTCCTCCCCAGGAGCAAGCGTCTTTTAATTTCTTGGCTGCAGTCCCCATCTGAGGTGATCTTGGAGCCCAGAAAAATAAAATCTGTCACTACCTCCATTTCTTCCCCATCTATTTGCCAGGAATTGAGAGGGCCGGATGCCATGATTTTGGTTTTCTTAATGTTGAGTTTCAAGCCAACTTTTGCACTCTCCTTCTTCACCCGCATCAGGAGGCTCTTCACTTTCTGCCATTAGAGTGGTATCATCTGCATATCTTAGGTTGTTGATATTTCTCCCAGCCGCAGTGCAGACCCACCCTAATTCTCCCTTCTCCTTCCTCCCCCTCCAGGTTCTCCTGCAAACTCCCTGTGTTATTCCTACCTGCATCTGCCAGAGCCCAGCCAGGGGCTGCCCCATTTCTCCATTAGGGGCTACCTGGATGACCAGCCCATGGCTCGCTATGATAGCCTCATCAGGAAGATGGAGCCTCTGGTGCCCTGGGTGGAGGAAGAGGACACGTCATTCCAGGTCCTTGAGTGGGTGATTGGAATCGACTTGGAGAAGTTATCCAAACTGGACCACCAGACTGGAGGTGAGCAGAAGCAGTTTCACTTTTGGCCTCCAGTGCCAAAAGTGGCGTAACGGTGAGCTTTTCTTTCCTGCAAAAGGAAAGACTCTCTACCCCCTGATCCCCAGTTTTCTCCCTCCGCTAGACATTCTACACAGCCCGATGTTGAAAGGGACCTTGGAAGTCGTCTAGTCCAGTGGTTCTTAACCTTTTTGAATGAATCGCCCCCTTGAGCCAATGAGGAAGTTGTCATCGCCCCCCTCCCCCAACATAACCTCTCAATTACAACATAGGAAATAATTCTTCAATTTATGCAAACACTTGTTTTGTTTTCTTTAAAATTGTCATCTGGACATATTGATGCAAGTAATTTATTTCCAATCTTTTTCCCATATCTCAACTGTGTGAAACATTTTGGTGCCACCCATCACTTTATTCCCAAACTTTGTGATACATATATTTCATTATTATCTTATTTATTCAAGACACTTAAATGTAATGACCGCTTTGAAAACAAAATTCAATTGCAAGAAAGTGAAATGCCCGAAAAGAAAAACAGTAATATTTAATGATTGAATTACAAGTAAAATTTAAGACGCAAAAAGAAATATAAAAAGGGCAGAGGCTGCTGCGCAACGCGTATGAAGATAAGCAATGCGTATTCACATATGTACGGCGTTCTGTACTGAAGCTAGCTGGAGGAACACTTGAAAACACAATTCAATCCACTAACAGCGAGCAATCTGATGTTTTTGTACGACAGATATACAGCGTTTCACTGTATGAAAAAGTCTCAAAAGTGTCCCCAAAACATCTTGCTCCATCACCCCCATATCGCCCCCTTTTCGTTCCATGGCCCCCCCTGAAGAATGAAATCGCCCCCTGGGGGGCAATATCGCCCAGGTTAAGAACCACTGGTCTAGTCCAACCCCTATACCATTTCAGACAAATGGTTGTTCAGTCTCGTCTTAAAAACCTCCAGTGTTGGAGCATTCACACCTTCTTGAGGCAGGAGGAATCCTAGACCCTATTCACCCACATCCATCCCCTCTGGGTCTCTTTCAGAGCTTCACACCTGGCAGGGGGCTTTGGGCTGGGAGCTCATGGAAGATGGAAGCATAGTATTGTATTTCTATGAAAATAAGACCTAATCGGAAAATAAGCCCTAATGCAGTGGTTCTCAACCTTTTTAATGCCGCGACCCCTAACCGGTCATAAGTCGAGGACTACTCAACCAGTCGTAAGTCAAGGACTACTCAACCGGTGCAGCACCGTTTGCAGACTGGGACTTTTGGCGGGCTCAGCAGGGCAGAGACAGTCTGGACAATTCCTATTGGCTTTTGAAAGCCAATAGAATTAGACTCTATTCAAGAGAGTCTATTCTATTGGCTTTCAAAAGCCAATAGAATAAAAGGGAGTAGCACAGCTAAGGAAAGGGGGGAAAGAAATGGCGGACTGCGTTGTTTGGTGACCCCCGTGAAATGGTTGTTCGACCCCAAATGGGGTCCTGACCCACAGGTTGAGAACCACTGCTCTAATGAGTCTTGTGGAGCAAAAATTAATATAGGACCCAGTCTTATTTTCGGGAAAACATGGTACCAACAGTTGCAAAGGGCATAATGGTGAGAGATCCTTTCCTGTAAAAGAAAAAAAAAGCACCTCCTACGCCTTCAAGATATCTTTCATGGATTTCATGGACTTGTACCATCCCCAGAAGACCAAGTACAGCCCCTGATCACAAAAGAGATTCCCCACCCCATTGAAAGAAAAAGGGGAGGAAAGATCCAATTTCTTTGGTGGGATGTTGCTTAATTTCCTGGTGGGATGTTGTTTGATCGCTAAATCGTGTCCAACTCTTTGTGACTCCATGGACCACGGCATGCGAGCCCCCCCCCCCTCCAATCCTCCACTGTCTCCTGGAGTTTGCCCAAATTCATGCTCACTGCATCAATGACACTATATAACCATCTCACCACCTGCTGTCCCCTTCTCCTTTTGTCTTCCATCTTCCCCAATGCCAGGGTCCAATGAGTCGTCTCTTCCCATCTGGTGGGCAAAGTGGTTGAGCTTCAGCTTCAGCTGATGGGATGGAAGTAAACATTTGAATCAAGCGTGGGGCGTCCAGGGGAGAGGAATTCTGAACTATTCCCACCCCCCTCTGGGTCTCTTTCAGGGCCTCACACCTGGCAGGCAATTTTGGGCTGTGAGCTCTGGGAAGACGGGAGCAAAGGAGGGTTTTTGCACTATGGCTACGACGGGAGGGATTTCATCAGCTTCGACAAGGAGACGCTCAGATGGGTGGCAGCTCAGCCCCAGGCCGAGAAGGTCAAGGAGGAGTGGGAGATTCATCCAGGATGGTCCCAGAGGAAAAAAACCTACCTGGAGGAGACCTGCATTGAGTGGCTGCAGAGGTACCAGTTGTCCAAGAAGGAGGCTTCTCAGAAGATCGGTGAGTGGCAGAAGGGGGTCTGCATTGAACATATTTCTGTACACTCCCCCGTCTCCATATTATTTCTGTCCTACAGTACATAGCCAAGCCACCCTTTGCAGAAAATGAGTCAGGCGGCATCCCACATCACATTACAGAAGGAAAATAATCTTCAATGCCCCCCCCCAAAAAAATAAGGACTTCAAAGATAAAGTAACTGAGCAAGAAATTAATGCTGAATGTCTTGTTCTATTTCCCTGAGAAAAATCTTGCAAAGAAGGAAGGAATGTCCCGTGTCTGGGTCAGAAGGGGGAAAAAATATATATATATATAGCCTATTCCTGATTTCTGTCCGGAACAGCTTGAACAAATTCAGTTGGGGGAAGACTGTAAAATTAAATCAGACCCCAAGCATTGCAAGTATGTTGGTCAATATAATAGTAGTAGTAGTAGTAGTAGTAGTAGTAGTAGTAGTAGTAGTAGTAGTAGTAGTAATAATAAGTTGGAAGGGACCTTGGAGGTCATCGAGTCCAACCCCTTGCTCAGGCAGGAAACCCTACACCATTTTGGACAAATGGTGTAGGGACCCACCCCACTTTGCATCTTAAGAAGACAGAACTCTTGGAATAATTCTTCCAACAGGAATCCTTTATTAAGAGAAAATGGTTGCAGGCATGCTAGACAGGACTTGGGGTTCAAGCTCTTCCATTCAAGGTTTTAAGGGGTTCCCCAGTAGTCCCACCCAATCAACCCCCCTTCCAGTGATAGTTTCAAGTATCACAATTCCACCCCCTTTCTTCTTTCTTCCGTCTGGATGGGGACTTCAGATAACTACATGAAAGGCAACTACCCTCCTTTGGTATGCTAACGCTTCGAGGTTACAATAAACACACATTCAGCATTCCGCTCTTTGAAGTGTAAAGAAGGAAGTGAGGGCCATAAAGCCCCTTTGTTCTCCCCCTTCTCTCCCTCTTATGGCAGAATCCAGAGAAGGCAGAATTGGGAGTTTCTATATTTG
Organism: Crotalus tigris; assembly: GCF_016545835.1. Taxonomy (NCBI): domain Eukaryota; kingdom Metazoa; phylum Chordata; class Lepidosauria; order Squamata; family Viperidae; genus Crotalus; species Crotalus tigris. The sequence goes on along the minus strand of NW_024100630.1, from coordinate 231,967 downwards.
ATAATTTAAAGATGAAATATAATTGGATTCTGACATCCGGCCCCTCTTAACAATAAGAGAGATCCACCTGAAAGAAAACACAAGTATAAAATTTAGTCAGGCTTGTTAGGATACTCTGTGTGAAACTTCTTCAATAGCTTCGGGGCTCTGACATGACGTTTATGGACCCACTCATTTTGTGAGGGAGGTAGGTGTTTCCAGGCAACTAGGTACTGAGTTGCCCCATGATATCTCCTAGAATCAAGGATTTCCTTTATTTCGAAGTGTTGTTCACCCTCCACCATGAGTGGAGGTGGTGGTGGGGGGATTTTTGGCCGTAGATGTGACTGATGCTCTCTTTTCAGCAAGCTGCAATGAAAAATTGGGTGTATTTGCCTGAGGTTTTTGGGTAATTCTAATTCTACTGTTACTGGATTTATGATTCTTTTAATTGGAAAAGGTCCTATATATTTTGGTCCAAGTTTTTTACAGGGCTGTAGGGACTTTAGGTATTTTGTAGATAAGTACACCATTTCTCCTATAATGAATGGTGTAGGCTCAACCCTTTTTTTATCGGCTTGTGCTTTGTATGCCCGCCTAGCTTCATCTAGTGATTTTCTGACTATTGGCCAGGTGTTTTGTAGGTTTTCCATCCATTCTTTCAGTGAAGGGATCGTTGGTTCTTTTGGGGTTAACTCTGGCATAGGGTTGAAACTTTGACCGTTGGCTATTTGAAAAGGAGTGTAGCCTGTGCTGGAGTGGACTGCATTATTGTAGGCAACTTCTGCAAAAGGAAGTAAGTCCGTCCAATCACTCTGTTGGAAATTTAAAAAACATCTCAAATATTGCTCAAGTACCGACTGGCAGCGTTCCGCTTGTCCATCTCCTTGAGGGTGGTGGCTAGATGTCAATCCCTGAGTGGTCCCTAAGAGGGATAAAAATTCCTTCCAAAATGCAGACGTAAATTGCACTCCCCTATCAGAGATGATGCGTTGGGGTGCCCCGTGCAATCTGTAAATGTGCTGGATGAAAAGTTTTGCTAAGGCCTTTGCAGTGGGAATTTTTTGGCAAGGGATAAAGTGCACCTGTTTGGAAAATAGGTCCGTGACTGTCCAGATAACAGTATTCCCATTGCTTTCTGGCAATTCCACTATAAAATCCATGGCTATTTCCCTCCAGGGGGCTGAGGGACTTGCCACTGGTTGTAATAGCCCTGGCGATTTCCCTTGCAACCTCTTTGCTGATGCACAGGTTGGGCAGCTGGCAACATAACTTTCTATGTCCTTTTTTATTGATGGCCACCAAAATTGCCGTTTAATTAAGTGTAAAGTTTTTACAAATCCAAAATGCCCTGCTGATTTTGTGTCATGGCAAAGTTGCATGAAAGTTAGTCTTTGAGTTGTTGGTATATATAACTTTTCCCCTACCCAAGGCAATCCGTCTCTCATTGTGCACACATGTTTGTTTTTCTGGAACCAATCATCTGTTTCCAAACTTTTTCTGAATTCAATCCCAGTTTGGCTGTCCAGTTGTGGTTTTATTTTGGCTTGGGTTCTTGTGGTTACTGGCGCTGCCAGTTGTGACTCTGCCATTATTGGTCTAGAGTCTGTGGTTCGTGCGCTGTTATATTGGGGCATGCGAGATAGTGCATCTGCCAGGAAGTTCTTTCTTCCTGGTAAATGTTTGAGCTTAAGTTGGAATTGGTGAAAATGCTGGGACCAGCGGACTTGTTTGGGATTGAGATTCCTGGAAGTTTTCAGGGCTTCTAAATTTTTGTGATCAGTCCACACCTGGAAGGGGATTTTGTTGCCTTCCAGGAACTGTCGCCACGTGAGTAATGCCCAACGTATCCCATAAGCCTCCTTCTCCCATACGGGCCAGCGCTGTTCTGTTTCCGTGAGTTTCTTGGATGTATATGCACAGGGTTGCAATACTGCATCATCATTTTCTTGTAATAGCACAGCCCCCACTGCCACATCATTTGCATCTGCCTGTATTATGAAGGGCTTGTCCATGTCTGGGTGCCTTAGTACTGGTTCGGCAGAAAAAAGTCTCTTTAGTCTCTCAAATGCTGCTTGGCACTCCATTGTCCATGTTAGTGGCTGGCTAGGTTTTACTGAGGATGTTCCCTTCGTTTTTAGTAAGTTAGTGAGGGGCAAGGCTATCTGTGCAAATGAGGGGATGAATTGGCGGTAAAAATTTGCAAAGCCCAGGAAACTTTGTAGTTGCTTTCTTGTGCGGGGTGGTGCCCAATTTAGTACTGCTTTGACCTTCTCCGGGTCCATTTCAATGCCCTGTGGGGATATGCGATAGCCTAGGTAGTCTATCCTTTCCTGGTGGAATTCGCATTTTGAGAGTTTGGCATATAGGTGAGCGGCTCGCAGCTTCTTTAAAACCGCTCTGACAAGTTTGACGTGTTCTTCTTTTGTTTCAGTAAAGATAAGAATGTCGTCCAAGTAAACAAGGACCCCCTTAAATAGGTGCTCCCTTAGAACGTCATTGATTAATTGCATAAAGACTGCAGGGCCCCCTTGTAATCCAAATGGCAAGACTTTGAATTGATAGCACCCCATGGGGCAGTTAAATGCAGTCTTCCATTCGTCCCCTTCCTTGATTCTCACGCGATAGTAAGCTTCCCTTAAGTCTAGTTTAGAAAAAATTTTCCCTTTCGATAGGTGTGACAGCATGTCTTTCATGAGGGGCAGCGGGTATAGGTTGCTTTCACTGATTGTATTCAGGGCCCTATAATCCACGCATAAACGTAAAGAGCCATCCTTCTTCTCTCTAAAAAGGACCGGGGCAGCCACTTTAGGCTTGGCTGGCTCAATGAAACCTCTCTCCAGGTTTTTTTTTATAAATCTTTCCATTTCCTCCTTCTCCTTTGGGCTCATGGAGTATAATCTGGGCTTCGGGAGTTTTGCCCCAGGCTTGAATTCAATGGTACAGTCTGTGGGTCGGTGGGGGGGAAGCTCATTCGCCCTCTCCTCACTGAAGACTTCAGCAAGGTCCCTATATTCCTCTGGTATTTCTGTTAATCTTTTTTCCTCTCCTATGGATGCTTTTTCTATTCTTGATTCTGGTAGCCTCCCTTGGGGTTTTAAGTCCATAGGGTCCCCCTTCGGGAATTTGATTTCTGTCGTCCTCCAATTTACCCAGGGGTTCCATTTTTTCAACCATTCCATCCCTAGAATCATTGGGCATTCCATACCTGGGGTCACCACAAACGTTAAGTCCTCTTCATGGTTGCCCAGGGAGAGGTGTATTGGCAGAGTGGCTAGGGTAGCTGGCACCCCCCCTGCTATGGATCCATCTAGCTGGCCAAATGAGATTGGTTGTTCCAGTCTCCTGGATGGGATGCCCAGATTCCCCACTAGCGTTGGGCTAATGAGGCAGCGGGTGCAGCCAGAGTCTATTAAGGCTTTCACCTTCACAGCTTCGGGCATGGGGGGGATTAATATAGTCACTGTTTTGAAGATGGGTGTGATGCGTCCACTTACCAGGGGTTCGCCCTCCGAGCTGTCATCTGAGGCATCCACCGTCCCTGTGGTGTAGGCTGGAGTTCTTTCCCCTTGGTGAGCAGAGGTGGGGTTTTCTGCAATTTCCATCATTTTCATGGCTGTTTCTTTTGGCTTAGCTGAATACCCTCTGGGTTTGTTGATTGGGGATCTGTCTGGGTTGTGCTGGGGGGCCTTTGAGCGGCATTCTACAGCTCGATGCCCTTCTCTTCTGCACTTGAAACACCCCATTTGCTTCTTGGCTGTATCCGATGATTTCACCGGTTGGTGTGTCAGCTCAGGCGGGGGGCGGCTCCATTGTTTTCTTCGGCGGTGCCTCTTCAATATGTCGATCTCTGCTTCCTCTGCCAAGACGTACCATTCCTCAAGTCGATGTGGGTCCCCTCGGGGCAGGCAAGCATCATATAGATCATAGTTTAGTCCGTCTTTGAAATGGCCAAGGAGGATGTCTTCTGGCCAATTCAGTTTGCTGGCAATGGCCCGGAATTCTTGTGTATACTCGGCCACTGGGCGTTTGCCTTGCCTCATCGTTGTTATTCTTTCACGGGCTTTGCGATCAGCCAGGGGGTCTTCAAATCGTCTTCTCAAAGAGGACATGAAACGGTTGAAGTTACTGAGTTCTGGGGCATTGGAGTCATGCAAGTTCACTACCCAATCCGCAGCTGGTCCATCCAGGGCAGATTGCACGATCCGGATGCGGGCTTTGTCGCTGGGAATGTCCTGCCCATATTCCTCCATGTAGCTGAGTACTTGGGTTAGGAAAAACCCCAAGCGTGTTGGCTCCCCTTTGAATTTCACCTCCAACGGTGGACGTCTTGGAATGGATCGGTGCCTCCGTTGTTGGTGGTAGTGTCTTCTGTCCAGATTGCCATCTGTGGTCCGGTAGGGGGTGGGGGCTCCTGGATCAGTAGATGTCCCTGGGGTTGCAGGTTCCACGTCCCCCTCGGTGTCTCTCCCTTTGTGGCTCCAGGAACTGGGGCGGCCGTAGGGCTCAGTATTCTCCTCTCCTAGGGAGCTGAGAGTTCTCTTCATCAGGTCAATAGCTTTCTCTAGGATCCAGTCTGAGTACGGTACCCAGCTTCCTCCCTCTTCACTTGCGTGCAGGGATTTCTCCATCTCCTGCTTCCATTCTGGTTGCTTGGTCCCCCGTCTCAGGGTCACCTTTCTTGATTCCTTTCTCCACTCACTTTTCTTTCCAACGTTCATCGACCAGCGAGGCTTGTGGTCCTGTGTCTCCACCACTTCTTCTCCCGAGGAATCTGACCTCTCAGATCCCAACATCTGGCAAGGTTCCAACTGGGTCAGCGGCTCTCTTTCCAGGGAGTTTTCCCCCTCTCTTTCTCCATTGTCTGACATGGTAAATTTTTTGCAAAATCCCCCGGCAAGGGTCTCCCTTCCAGGTGGATTAATTTTGCAAGTCCTGTCTAATGTAAGGACCCACCCCACTTTGCATCTTAAGAAGACAGAACTCTTGGAATAATTCTTCCAACAGGAATCCTTTATTAAGAGAAAATGGTTGCAGGCATGCTAGACAGGACTTGGGGTTCAAGCTCTTCCATTCAAGGTTTTAAGGGGTTCCCCAGTAGTCCCACCCAATCAACCCCCCTTCCAGTGATAGTTTCAAGTATCACAATTCCGCCCCCTTTCTTCTTTCTTCCGTCTGGATGGAGACTTCAGATAACTACATGAAAGGCAACTACCCTCCTTTGGTATGCCAACGCTTCGAGGTTACAATAAACACACATTCAGCATTCCGCTCTTTGAAGTGTAAAGAAGGAAGTGAGGGCCATAAAACCCCTTTGTTCTCCCCCTTCTCTCCCTCTTATGGCAGAATCCAGAGAAGGCAGAATTGGAAGTTTCTATATTTGATAATTTAAAGATGAAATATAATTGGATTCTGACAGCTATCCAGTCTCTTCTTAAAAACTTCCAGTGTTGGAGCATTCACCGCTTCTGGAGGCAGGTTGTTCCACTGGTTAATTGTTTTATTGTCAGGAAGTTTCTCCTCAGTTCTACGTTGCTTCTCTCCTTGACTAGTTTCCATCCGTTGCTTCTTGTCCTGCCTTCAGGTGCTTTGGAGAATAGCTTGACTCCCTCTTCTTTGTGGCAGCCCTTGAGATATTGGAACACTGCTACCATTTGAGAGACTTACCCCAAATTGCAGAGGAATAGAATAGAGCTGGAAGGGACCTGAGAGGTCTTCTAGTCCATCCCCCCCCCACTTAAACAGGAGAACGTATACCATCTCAGACAAGATTTTTAAGAAGAGGATAGACCAGGGGTAGGCAACCTCAGCTCTCTTATGACTCGTGGACTTCAACTCCCAGAATTCCTGAGCCAGCATGGCTCAGCTTGGAAACCTCTCCCTTTCCCCTTAGCATGGCTGGCTCAGGAATTCTGGGAATTGAAGTCCATGAGTCATAAAAGAGCCAAGGTTGCCTACCTCTGGCCTAGGCCTAGCCTAGGCCGCTTTATGACTCGTGGACTTCAACTCCCAGAATTCCTGAGCCAGCCAGGTCTATCCTCTTGTTAAAAATCTCCAGTGATTGACATTCTATGTACCCCTCTCAAAAATGAATCTAAAGAGCTTCCACAGGTTCAGAGAAGAGGGAGCAGTGGGAGAGGATGACCAAAGAGAAGTCCTTCTGTGTTATTAACTCACATTGATGGAAATTCTAGAAATCCCCGTTACTCTGGTGTTGCTGTTTCTGCAGAGCCCCCAGTGGGCAAGGTGACTTGCAAGGAGGTGGATGACCATCTGGAGGTCCTCATCTGCCAGGCCTTTGGCTTCTACCCCAAGCAGATCCAGGCCACCTGGACCAGGGACGGAGAGGCCTGCGTGTACGAGACCCTCCCTAGGAACGTTGCCCCCAACTCGGATGGCACCTATTATGTCTGGCTCAGCATTGAGATTGACCCCAAGGAGAGGGACCATTTTCGTTGTCGCCTGGAGCACCAGGGCTTGCAGGAGCCCCTGATCTTGGCCTGGAAGGAGGAAACAGGTGAGAGGCTGAGAGCATTGCGGCATGTAGAAGTAGATTTTTTTTTCCCCCACCAGTGTTTGAAATGGTAGGAGAGGAGTTAGTTTTCTCTGCACCATCTCGTATTTGCAGTTAGAGAACAGGGAATACAATCCTACATTCAGCGATAGGAGAGAAGCGATTTCTTTAAGAGGAGTCGGAAGTGGTAACTTAACAGCGAAAGTAGGAAGACATGACACGTGCTACGAGATGATGTGATAATGATGCACGAGGGGCGGTGGCTTTTCTTTCTGCCCTTCAAGGCCATTCGCTACCCCCTCTGCAGCGTTGGAGGGGAGGAGGGCTTTCTTCGGGTGGGGGCACTTCCTGGTGGCCGGTTCAGACTGGGAATGACTTCCATTGCTCAGCGCAGTGAGGGCGAACCTTTTAGAGACCGAGTGCCCAAACTGCAACCTAAACGCCACGTATTTATTGCCAGGTGGGCGTGGCCCACTTGGTGGGCGTGGCTGTGGGGGTCATGGCAGATTGGATGGGTGTGGCCAAGGTGGGCGTGGTCACCTCGATGTTGCTCGTGGCATGGAACGCCTGTGGGGGGTGGGCAGGGTTGGGGGAGATCTAGGGGGTCTCTGGCACATGGGGCGGTAGGCAGGAGGCTCGTCCTGAGGGGTGAGGTGAGGCAGGGCAGGGGTGCCATTGCCATGGGGCAAGGCAAAGGCTGGGGCGGCTGCTGCCTGACACCATCGGCCCCCACACACAGAGGCCAGCGAGCTGCAGTCCTCCACCAGCAGTTCAAAGAAGCCATCTCTGAGCTGGATGGCTGGCCGACAGCTGAGGAGGCAATGCAGTAGGTCATGCCTAGGAAAAGGAGAGCATGTGAGGCCAGGAGGGATGGGACGGGGGGAAGGAAACCAGCCGTGCTGGGATGCATCCGGCCACGTGGGACCTCGGCGAGTTAGCAGGCAGCTGGTTGAAGAGGGACAGTTGCCATCTCCGAGGCATGGCCCGAGTGCCCACCGAGAGGGCACTGAGTGCCGCCTCTGGCACGCGTGCCATAGGTTTGCCACCACTGGCTCAGCGTCTCCGCTTCAGGGAACTCAGCATCTGTCTAATCGGAACCATGTTTTCTCCTTCTTTAGCTAGAATATGGTGGATTGTTAACGCAATTGGGGCTTGCACAATCTTGGCAGCTGGGATTCTTCTCTTCCTGATCTGTAAGTGAAACAACACATCCGCTGACCTCAGCCAATGTCTTTTTCTGTGTTGACTGCTGGTGTGAATGGGAGAGAGTCTCTCTGAGATTTGCAGCCAGGATCCCTCCGAGACCCTTCCCCACACATAGTGTTTTGAACAGGAATCAGAAAGGGAGAAGAAACTAGGCAGCTATTTTTTTTTCCCATTTCCTGTAAATCTCAGAATGTTCCACCTTCCGCTACTCTGTGAGGAAGTCTCTTTAGCCTTAATACAGTGGTTCTCCACCTTTTTAATGCCGCGACCCCCAACCGGTCATAAGTCAAGGACTACCCAACCGGTTGTAAGTCGAAGACTACTCAACTGGTGCAGCACCGTTTGCAGAATGAGACTTTTGGCGGGCTCAGCAGGGCAGAGACAGCCTGGGCAATTCCTATTGGCTTTTGAAAGCCAATAGAATTAGACTCTATTCAAGAGAGTCTATTCTATTGGCTTTCAAAAGCCAATAGAATAAAAGGGAGTAGCACAGCTAAGGAAAAGGGGGGGGAAATGGTGGACTGCGTTGTTTGGTGACCCCCGTGAAATGGTCGTTCGACCCCAAATGGCGTCCCGACCCACAGGTTGAGAACCACTGCCTTAATAGGTGTACTTCAGAGAAGCAAATATCAGGAACTCGGGAATCAAAGAAAGAGCCCCATAAATGATCTGGGAAGTGCTAGAAAACTCATAATCCTGCCTTTGAAGAAGGGAAGTTCTGGGGAAAGGATGGGGGAAATGGAGGGAGGGCCCTTGTAACTTCTGCTCCTTCTTGCAATCACACTCGGGGATAGACAACAACAGGAAGGAAGGTCCAGCGGTAAAAGGAGCGGCTGCTTCCTCTGCTCCTACTCAGAGCAAGAGACATGAGAGGAATGGTGGATGAGGGAAGTGTCTTCTCAGTTGAGCTTCACCAAGTGCAGGGCAACACAAAACAAAAACAATAGTAGAACTGGAAGGGACGTTGGAGGTCTTCTAGTCCATCCTCAAGTAGGAGAGCCTATACCATGAGTGCCAGAATAATAGAATTGGAAGGGACCTTGGAGGTCTTCTAGTCCAGCCTCCCGCTCAAGCAGGAAACCCTATACTATTTCAGACAAATCATTGTCCGATCTCTTTTTAAAAACCTCAATTTCTGGAGGCAAATCGTTCCGCTGGTTAATTGTTCTCTCACTGTCAGGAAGTTTCTCCTTAGTTCTAGGTTGCTTCTCTCCTTGATTAGTTTCCATCCGTTGCTCCTTGTCCATTCACATCCATGAGGAACTGATTTGCCACTTCCTTCTTCGAGGATGGGCTGTTTGACCTGCTTGTGATTTTTCTTCCTTGCCTGCCAGTCTTGGGTGCAAATGTCCAAGCTAGTCAGACATGCTTATCTTTTCAGAATCAACCATGATTGCTTCTTCTTAGATGTGGTTAGGTTGGAATCGGGCTTTGGGGTAGAAATAAAACCAAACAGGAAAGACTCTCACAACTTCAACCCATGACTGGCAAGCAAGCGAGACACGAAAAAGAAGAAACAAATGGCAAAGTCCTTCCACATTGTTGCTTGATGATTTAGTACAAGTTAAGTACTATTTAGTATTATCGGGAACAGCCCTGCTTGACCAGATTTGAATGGCTACGTTGGTAGTGGAAAAACAGCACTCTCATATTGTATAGAAGCTCTAATGCAGTTTTGACTTGATTAGTACAGAGTACAGAGAAGAGCAACAAAGATGATTAGGGGACTGGAGGCTAAAACATATAAGGAACGGCTGTTGGAATTGGATATGTCTAGTTTAATGAAGAGAAGGACGAGGGGGGACATGATAGCAGTGTTCCAATATCTCAGGGGGTGCCCCAAAGAAGAGGGAGTCAAGCTATTTTCCTGAAGGCAGGACAAGAAGCAACGGGTGGAAACTAATCAAAGAGAGAAGCAACCTAGAACTACGGAGAAACTTCCTGACAGAACAATTAACCAGTGGAACAACCTGCCTCCAGAAGCGGTGAATGCTCCAACACTGGAGGTTTTGAAGAAGAGACTGGACAGCCATTTGTCCAAAATGGTATAGGGTTTCCTGCCTGAGCAGGGGGTTGGACTAGATGACCTCCAAGGTCCCTTCCAACTTTACTATTATTATTATTCCTCAATAAGCCTCAGGAATGTTCCATTTCATTTTCCCCTCATCAGCGGCGCTTGACAGCCACCAATTTTGCCCTTCGTCAATAATAAATAGATGGAGGTAAACATATTTCTTTCTTAAGATGCCGGGTTATAGTTCAGGCAATTGCACCGGAGCCGTGGTGGCGCAGTGTTAGAATGCAGTATTGCAGGCTGACTCTGTGTCAACGCTGCAAATATTATATATTCTTGCTTTGACAATATGCAGAACTGTCTGGTATTTTGGGGGTTAATACAGAGCAGAAAGAGGGGTGGGGGCAAAGCCCAGGGAAAGAAAGAGGAAGGAAACCTTTGACCTTCACACTAATTGGATAATGTGATATATGACAGCTAATTTAGGAAGGGAACATGCTGATAATTTAATTCAGCAGTTCTCAACCTATGGGTCGTGACCCCATTTGGGGTCGATCAACCATTTCACGGGGGGTCGCCAAGCAAGGCTGTCCGCCATTTTTTTCCCCCTTTTCCGGCAGGTGCCTTACCTCCCTTGGGCTGGACCAGCTAGTGGCCCAGCTGGCGGTCGGCCTGCTCCGTCTCTGCCGCTTGCCAGCTACACCTCGGCCGGCGCAGGAGGCAGCACCACGCATGCGCAGTGCTCCTGGGCAGGGAAAGTCCTCAACTTATGACCAGTTGGGTAGTCGTCGACTTACAACCGGTTTAGTCCTCGACTTACGACCGGTTGGGGGTCGCGGCATTAAAAAGGTTGAGAACCACTGATTTAACTGCTCAGAGGAAGAGAACTTAAATCTTAGCATAAAGCCTCCGTTATGCCTGTGCCGACATTTTGTAACAATAAATGACTTTTTGGAAAATCAATGCCTGGAAGTTCTTTGAAGTGTTTCATTAGCCAGAACCATAACACTCTGCCCACTGCCTGATCAGCTCAAGGTTGACTCAGCCTTCCGTCCTTCTGAGGTCAGTAAAATGAGGACACAGATTTTTAAGGGCAAGATGTTGACTCTGCTTAGAGAGAGATGTAATTTAAGCACCAAGGGGTATATAAATCTATTGTTATTGCTATTGTACCAATAATGGGCCCTTTGTGGGGTTGGGTCTTCACCTTAAGTCCATCTCAGGCAGGAGCAGCTGTCCCAGAAATAAACTAGCTGTCTTCTCTTGTTGTTGTTGGGTTTTTTTGTTGGTTTTTTTTTGCCATTTAACAGGCTGGAAACGCAGGAAAAAACTCCATCAGGAAGAGACAACTTGTTGTGGTCAAGTTCCTCCAGAAATGGTTCGTTCTCCCCTAAGTACACAAGATGATATTCAAATTGAGTGATACTCCAACAGGTGAGCGTGACTATTGCTGAAGTCTATTTAAGAGACAACATTCCAAGCTTGGAAAATACCCGGGGCCAAAATGATCAGGCTTGCTGTAGTATGGAATCCACCCTCTAAGTCTTTCCAAGGTAGCCATGGAGAGATTATGGGCTGCCTGGGGTTCCTTGGGATTCAGCCTCTCCTGCCTGGGACCCTCTGATCAGCTGCTCTGCAGGGAAGAGCCAGCACAGCACAGCCTCTCCGGCACACACATGCTAAATAGATACTGTATATGCCGGCGTACAAGGCGACCCGGCGTATAAGACGACCCCCGTCTTTGTTGCCAAGCCGCATTCCTAGAATGTCGTCTTATACGCCGGAAACTACCAGTATTTCTGGCGTATAAGACGACTCGGCGCATAAGACGACCCCCGTCTTTGGCGCCGATTTTAGCGCTTGCGGAAATCGCCTTATACGCTGGCATATACAGGTAAGTAAAATATAACCGGGAATTCGGTGATGGTCCTGCACTGTGCCTCCTAACCCTGCTTCCTTGCTGTGTTTGGGCTCTTCTGGCAAAGAAAAACCAGATTCTTATCAGCCTCACTGGGTTGACTGTGATAATTTTGATAAATGTTATTTTATATCCCCAAAGAAAAGAAAATATTACACAGAACACAAGAGGAGAAGAATAATTAAAGGATGGCACAGTTGCTATCTACGGATCTGACACCTGGTGTAAGAGGCTGAACATGGGAGGAATAAGAATAGAATAGAAGAGAAGAGAAGAGAAGAGAAGAGAAGAGAATAAAGAAGAGAAAAGAAGAGAATAGAAAAAGAAGAATAGAATAGAAAAAAGAATAGAATAGAGTAGAATAGAAAAAGAATAAAATAGAATAGAAAAAGAAGAATAGAATAGAATAGAAAAAAGAATAGAAGAGAATAGAAAAAAGAATAGAATACAATAGAAAAAAGAAGAATAGAATAGAAAAAAGAATAGAATAGAATAGAATAGAAAAAAGAATGGAATGGAATGGAATAGAATAGAATAGAATAGAATAGAATAGAATAGAATAGAATAGAATAGAATAGAATCTGGAAGGGACTTTGGAGGACTTCTAGTCCAGCCCCCTGCTCAAGAAGGAGACTCTACTGTATATCATCTCAGACAAGTGACTGTCCAGCCTCTTCTTAAAAATCTCTAGTGATGTTAAATGTTAACAAGCGAAAGAAGAACTAGGGATGACATGATAGCAGTCTTCCAGTATCTCAGGGGCTGCCCCAAAGAAGAGGGAGTCAAGCCATTTTCCATGGCGCCTGAAGGCAGGACAACATACATAATATCAAAGTTCCATTTTTTTCAAGTCTTTTTTCCATTAAACTCAAAAGAAAAGTTTCTGTTTTTAATCTTTATATTTACTTTGAGAATCTTCTGTATTAAGATGTGAATCCTACTCCAATATTTCTTTGCTTTATCACATGTCCACCATAAGTGATAAAAGGTCCCTTCTTTACTTTTGCATTTCCAATATTCAGCACAGAGTGGAAATGCTCAGCCCAACGCTGTAAAATCAGGGTCTTCTCAGTGATAAGAGTTGCACCACTCGAATCCAGTAAAGGAGAGCTTTCTAAGGGCTGAGGTCCATACAGGGATCTAAGGGCTTCATAGAATCGTTTGGCATCATTTCTATCAGCAAACTTCTGGATTTCATCTGCTTTGGCACTCAGCCAGGAGTTCTGCATCTTGCGGAGCTTGCTCTGTACAATCCTGCGAGTGTTTATAAAAGCATTTTTCTTTGCAGTTGATAACGGGTCATTCTGATGAGCACGGTAGAGATGGTGTTTTTCGGCAAGCAAGGCCTTAATCTCTTCACCATTTTCATCAAACCAGTCCTGCTGCTTCCTATATGAGGGTCCAAGAACCTTAAGTGCAGAAGAGCGCAAGATGTCCCAGAAACATTCCCAGTCCTTCTCAGCATTTCCTGTATTTGCAGCTCCAGGAATTGATTGTCAAGATTTTTTACTAATGAAGCTACTATGTCAGGGTTTTCCAATGTACTGACGTTGATCTTTTTCATCACAACTCTGTTTCCCTGTGAACGATTCTTTGGCTTGATGTGAATATTTAGCTTGGAAATGATGAGTCTATGGTCAGTCCAGCAGTCAGCACTCGGCATAGCCTTAGTTGCATGTCTTTCCTCCGCACAATGACATGTCTTGCATGTCTTTCCTCCGCACAATGACATAATCAATGAGATGCCAGTGTCTGGAGCGTGGATTTTATTTGTCCCTCAATGTGACACCAAATTTAAAAAAAAATGAAAAAAAAATAGGGCAGTGTTTGGTAGAGCCTCAGTGAACTGATATGATCTGATATTTTTTTTCCCAAACTTCTTTGGCTGTACAGGCAGTCCAAACACTGGATAAACTCCTGTGCCTATGCGTAGGTTTTTTTTTTTCTTCTTCCCAGCTTTATAAGTTTTGGTTTGGGGAAGTTATTGAAAAAAATAAATGGGTGTTTTTTAAAAATGTTTTTATTTAAACAGGAAAATGAAGTTGGGGTCAGTACCATTTCTGCTTTTGTTAAAGTACAGGGAGTCCTCGTGATCTGTGGTAGATCAGAAGCCATTGTAGACTTTTGTCAAGTTAAATACAATAATAGATTATTAACAGAGGGTTTTGAAGTTTAACTTTGCTGTTTGTTTACGAGTTAATACTATATGTGTGGATACACAGACAGTATATATGGGGAAAGTATCACTGTTTTAATATATTTAGCACAAATAAGCTAGGTGGGACAATATATATATGTGTGTGTGTTGGTTTTTGTCTTTTCTAATGCACATTTTTTTCTCTCTTAATATTTTTTCTCATTTAGTTTCGCTTTTGTACTTTTTTTTTTGTAACTTTCTGAATAAAATGAAATGTATGGGGGGAAAAAATGCCTGTCCATTAAGGTGGTAGACAAGATGCTGGTACTGAACTGGCTTAGGGATGCTTTTAGTGTGGGAATATTATTGATCAGGTCAAGGCCTCCCATACCTTGTAGTTGTTAGCTGAACCTTAGCTGTTGCTATGACTACCAAAGTCTATGGAGGTCCTCAGCTATCCAGGTCATGGTTGTCCCAAAGGTGCTTTTTCAACAGGAAACTGGTCTGTGTTTTGCCAAAAAAACAGAGTCCAGTTGCCTTCTGAAAAGGTTGGCTTTGGGATGACTCCTGAGGTTGTACACTATGTTTGAAATGGCTCTTGGTGATTGGTATATTGTGAGGTGTGTTTTCATGAACGGTTCATGGCAATGTGTGCTTTTCAAAACTGTAAAAAAAAGGGGGGGTCCACTCTGGAGCAGGGGTGACCCATTTTGGAACTTCTTTGGAAATAAAAGTCTTACTCCATAACCTATCGGGTATGGTTGTTGGGCTTGCACACCAGGCAAAAGATTTCCCAATTTTCCTCAGGGAACTCCAGAGCTTGTATGGTACAAAAATAGGGCAAAAGACCTTTTAAAACAATTGTTTGTGGAGAGATTGGACAAACGAAAGTGCAGAGGACCGGTCTCCTGAGGAACGAAAATTTAAGTTAAGAAAGATATGGGGGGGGAGCAAAAAAGGAATTGATTGTAAATTTGATAATGGCAGCTAGATTAGTGATGGTTAAATATTGGGATATTCAAAAAATGAGTGGTATAATGGAATATGGAATATGGCAATAAATGATAAACTAACGACAGAAATTAAATTTGAAAAAAGGGATGATTAAAGTAAATAATTATAATGACATATGAGAGGATTTCATAAAAACAGTCTTGGTGGAAGGCAAAGGGAATAAACCTGTTCAAGAATACATGCTGTTTTGGAGGGGATAAAGGCACAATTGAAATATATCGTATATTGTTAGTTGTTATATGAGAAGAAATATAGGTAATAAAAATGGGCTCCAGGGGTATGGGTGCACTGTAGTGTTTGTATTTTTTGATATACTGTTTTTTAATTAGATTTATATGTGATGTGTTTGTATTATTTGTATTTGAATAAAATAAAATTAAAAATAATAAAAAAGAAAGATTTTGGGGGGATTTTGTCAAAAGGATTGGAGGAAGCCTTCACTTCTGGGCCCCGCGCCCCCCTCTCCCCTCCTGTACTCATAAACAGGAGAAACTAAAGGTTGAATCATCCAGGCCAAAGTGTGAAAAGGTTGAATCCTGGCAACTGGACGGATATTTGTTCACTTGAGACATTTCGCTGCCATCTGAGCAGCTTCCTCGGTCAAAGCGACTCGGTTAGGCCTACAGTCTTTGGAAGGTACCACACCAGCTTCAAGGGTTTCTCCCCCCAAATGACAGGCTAACAAATATTGGTCCAGTTGCCAGGATCCAATCTTTGGACATCTTTGCCTGGATGATTGAGAGTCTTCATTGACGTAAGCGGGACAGAAAAGCCAGCCGGAGCCCATTGGAGGGGAGGTCCTGTGGAACCATTTTGGCCCAGGCTCTCTAAGATTCGTTCCCCAAGCTGTTGAGTGAGGGTCTTGTGATGGGTCAGGTGTGGGTCATCAGTGGGAAGCTTGTGATGGGGAGGTTACATCCGGTCAGGGACATTGTGAGGTGAACTGGTGGGGAGAGAGGGGGCTTGGATGCGTTGGTTAAGGGTCAGTGCGATCTCTGGTTGGTTGTGTGGTTGATTTGGATTCTGAGGGGTTTGTAAGCTCGTTGTAGGTGTGTCTGTTGATGGAATTGCCAGGCTCCGATGGACTCATGAGCGTGGCGGGTGGTAGCGTGGCCGATTTTTGTATTGCTCCAGTCGAGCTGCCAAGAACATCAACAGTGACATCCCCTAACACTGCTGAAGATGTTACCTAGCCTGGTAACAAAACATTCAGAAACCAACCCACAAGCTTGGAGAACGAACCTTCGCCCTCATCTTATGTTGGTTTCCAAATGTTTCGTTACCAGGCTAGGTAACATCTTCAGCAGAGTTTAGGGGTTTAGCTCTTTTTAGGTTCCAAGCAACACCTGGAATTGCACTCGGGGCCCCATTAGAGGCCATGCAAACCCCTCACCTGCCTGCCCCAATATAGGAGTTATGTTGCTGCCCCGTCTCATGCCAGCTCCTGTACAAGATGCTGCCTTTTGTACTAGATGTAGTTTCTGTGCAATCTTTCAGGAGAGTCCAAGGGAGACCACAGGGTAGTAAATTAACCTGGGGGGGGGGGGAATCACAAGGTTGTGAAGGGAGCTGGGGCTCTCCCTCAAAAAGGGGGGCACATGGTGTAGGAGCCAAATCTGGGCAAAGGGATCCCCGGCCAGGATTTCAACCAGTCATTCAGGAAGACTTCTAAAGGTGTGGGTGTCCCTGAAAGTGGGAGGGGGCAGATTTCAATGCAGAGAAAAATCTAAACCCCTTCCCCATTACTGCCCCATTATGTCATGGTTCCGACAGATGAAACTCTTCAAAGAACTTGTTTACCTTAAAGAATCTTTATTCAAGTTCCATGGCATCCTCGAAGCCAAAATCTGAATTCTCCCCTAAACACATAATATCAAAGCACAATTCCCTCCTCTAATTAACAGTCATAAATCACATTCTCCAATTAGTTTGAAATGCTGACCTTCCCTCTAGTTCTCTAACCCACCATTCCTTATCATCTCTTATTTCAAACAGCCTTGAAAAAAAACACTCTACTAGATGGTTATGCCTAACTAATTCCCATATACATTCTTCCTTCTCCCGTCCCCAGCATCATCTAATTCTAACTCTAAAAGTAACAGACAAATTAAGGGGGAAATGGCTGCATTTTCATATATTGTCAAAGCAAGAACATCCGATGCTAGCAGTGTTGACACATTACTGGAAATTTTCAACAGAGGATCTTCTTGCCTGTGGGGTGAGGTGGAAGTGGGAGAGCAGATGGGCCATCTCAGTCTCCTCCTCCTCCTCCTCCACAGACAATTCTGAGTCCAACAATTCTTCAGTCACCAACTTCGACCTCGGCTGACGGGGGAGCCAAGGGCAGCTACAGGACAGAAGGGAGGGGGAAATGCTCCTCCCCTGCCCCCCACTTTGGGTCAGAACTGCATGTGGGAAGTCAGCTCCCCAGAAAAGGAAATATTAAAAGGGCAGAAAAATATATTTCCTCAAAGGATCTTAAAGAGGCAGAAAAGCATGCCCAGTTTTTCTGTCTCCCTCCCCCAAGCAGAAACCAGCTCTATAGAAATGCAGATGTAAATAAATCCAGGAAGGTTGGAGCTAGAAGATTAAGAAGACAAAGACACCTAAAATCTTCATACCCCACCCAGAGTCTAAGACAGGACATAATAGGATTAACTCACAGATGCCAAAGGGACACAGATCAAAATACATGACACAGGAAATAGCCTCAAACAGGAACAGGAAACAACTCCAACCAAAAGGCTCAAGAGGGTATAAAAACCCACTCCCTACATGTGCTCGCTCTATTTTTTCTGCCAGAGCCATCTTTCTGTCTGGCTCTCCTCTTCAATAAACTGCAACCTTGTTTCTAAAGCAGTCACCATGTTTATTCTCAGCTTGGACTGAACCACGATGAAGACTTTTCTTTCAACAGGACCAAGCTGGGCCTTGATTCAGACATCTGTTTTTTGAGATCTTGGTGTTTGGTGACCTTGGCTTTTTCCCTCAAAACCTGGTTAAGACAAAACTAGGTATCCTCATTGCTCTTCCGACAT
The DNA here is from genome assembly GCF_016545835.1 of Crotalus tigris. Classification (NCBI taxonomy): domain Eukaryota; kingdom Metazoa; phylum Chordata; class Lepidosauria; order Squamata; family Viperidae; genus Crotalus; species Crotalus tigris. The sequence goes on along the minus strand of NW_024100630.1, from coordinate 214,147 downwards.
GAGAGAGGCTAGCTTTTTAATGTCAGTTGTTTTATCTTTTTTTCATAGGGCTTTATTTCTTTAGTGAAACCATTTGTATTATAGACATCCATCCACAGTTCAAATTGGTAGGCCTTCAGGTTTTTTATTATAAACATTAAAAGTGTATATACATAACATTTAAAATAATAATGATAATAATAAAGTTGGAAGTGACCTTGGAGGTCATCTAGTCCAACCCCCTGCTCAGGCAGGAAACCCTATACCATTTCAGACAAATGGTTGTCCAGTCTCTTCTTAAAAACTTCCAATGTTGGAGCATTCACCACTTCTGGAGGCAGGCCATCCCACTGGTTAACCATTCTAACTGTCAGGAAGTTTCTCCTTAGTTCTAGGTTGCTTCTCTCCTTGATTAGTTTCCATCTGTTGCTTCTTGTCCTGCCTTCAGGCGCCTTGGAAAATAGCTTTAGGTCAATAATGTGACCTAAAATAGAAAAATGACCACACCTCTTCTCATTCTGTCCTCACTCTATCCAGGGTTTTGTGGTAACAGACAAGTCACATGTTCCCCAGGGAACATTAAAAGGGCATCCCCCTGTGGGGAATCTTCCATAGGGCAGGGGCTGTACGTGAAAAGTCCTGTTTCTCAGGGTCCACAAGGGGCCAATGCTTAATGGAAGAGACCTATAATGTCCCTACCCTATCCGGTCTGATGGGATGGGCCCCTTAAAATAAGGAGAGGTCTTCTAGTCCAGCTCCCTGCTCAAGCAGAAGAACCTATACCAGTGATGGCGAACTTTTAGAGACCGAATGCCCAAAACCGCCTCACCCCTGCCCTACCCCTGCCTCTCCTGCCCACAGGGCCACCCACTGCCTCCACAGCCCACCACAGCAGATCGCCCAGGAGGCCCAGGAGTGTCATGCCGGGCACGCCCTCTGTCTGCGCCCTGCAGCATCATCTGCACGTGATGGGGCGCGAGAGCGGAGTCTTGTCCCCACTGCCTGGTTGCCATCTCCTGGGCTGCACTGCTCCGTGGAGACTGCGTCCAGGATGACTCTCCTATGGGGGGAGCTCCTGGTGAGGAGGAGGCCATGGGGGGTGGCGGGGCTGGGGCGATGGCATGTGTGCCCACAGAGAGGGCTCTGAAAGCCACTTCTGGCACGCATGCTCTAGGTTCGCCACCACTGACCTATACCATTTCAGACAAGTGACTGTCCAGTCTCTTCTTAAACATTTCCAGTGATGGAGCACCCACAATTTCTGGGGGCAAGCTGGTTGATTGTCCTCACTGTCAGGAAGTTTCTCTTTAATTCCAGGTTGCCCGTGGAGAAGGCATCTTGTCTAATCATGTCTAATCTGGAAGATCTCATCTTCTTTGGGGCAACATTTCTCGGCCTGTGAAATGTTCGTCCAGTAGCTCTGGGAGACTTCGGGGGCCACTGCCCTCCACAGGATACCTTGTGCTGCAAAGAGAGGAAATGAAGATGTCAACAACCCTATTTGTAATCAGATGTGGGTGTTTTCTCTCCTTCCCGTAGCTGTCTCTTCCCCCCACAGCAACACTGTGGGGAAGGACGCCGCCGAAGAGAAGAAAGGTTTCCAATATCCCTCCATATAAACAAGAGGGATCTTCTAGGAAGGGGTCATCACTTCTCCCCACCCCCAAGTGTTTCCTTCCTCTCGTCTCTCTTATACCTCCAGCTCATCATCACCAAGAAGCCTTTATCCTAGACGGGCACTCCCATGTTTTTCCAGTCCATCCTGTCGCCCCCTTCCCCTCCTGTCCTTCCTGGACTGAAATCCCCCCATTTTCCCAGGATGCCCCAGGTTCTGCTCCCAGCTCATTTCCTGTCTCCCTCTCCTCCCTTGGAGCTGATGGGCCAGAGAAGCTGAGCTTTGACCAATTTTCCCTTGTAGAGCAGCCAACCGAAGGGTCCCCAAGAGGTGGGGCTGAGCCCCAGAGGAGCCCCAGACATCCCACCATCCCTCCATGGCTGCCTTGGGAAGACTTCAAATATAAATTCCCCCCTCCCCCAAACGATCCTGAAGGTGTTAAAAGCTCTCCGGAATTTCTCAGGTGTGGAATTGTATCTCTTAAATAGACTTCAGCAACAGCAGAGTCTCACCTCCGATGCAGTTTTGGGCTGGAGCATCGCCTGCGGTTGAATCTTATCTTCTGTGCCGTAAATTGGGACAGAAGGATGCATTTCTAGATCACTGTCATCAGAGGAAGTTGTCACATCCTGATGCAATTTTTTTCTGCTTCTCAGCCAGTGGCCTAATACTGTATATGGCAGAAAGAGAAGACAGTTTATTTCTAGGGCAGCAGCTCTAGAATATAAGATGAAGACCCTGAAAGGCCCAGATGATGCAGCTGCCTGGATTTTAGCCCAGCCTCTTGATTTGTTTATTATAGCTGAAAGGCAAAATTGTTGGCTGTCTAGAGGTGCTGACCATGGGGAACTGGAAGGGATATTCTTGGGGATATCAAGCAATAATCAAGTTGAAAGTGCCTGTGTTCCTATTAGAGCACTGATGGGACATCACAGTCTTACTTTTCCCATCCCCACTGAAGCCATTCAAAACTGGCCAGCAGGGCTGTTCCCAAGAGGATCTTGGCCACCCTCAATTACTTTTAAGCAATGATGTTAAACTTCTGGGAATTCTGCTATTGGTACAAGACAGATGTTGTCCTCCATATGCTTCCAGACATGGTAATTCTGAATCCAACTCTCGCAACATTTGTTTTGATTTCTACTCCAAAACCCCAGTCCCAACCCGGCAAGATCTAAGCACCATCATCCTTGGTTGATCTTGAAAAGCTAAGTAAGGTCTGACTGGCTTAGTATTTGCACCTGAGACTGGCAAGCGAGGGAGACAAATTGCTAGCAAGTCCAACAGGCACATCTGGGAAGAAATGGCTGAAAAAAAATAACATGGATGTACAACAACAACAACAACAACAATAATAAAGTTGGAAGGGACCTTGGAGGTCATCGAGTCCAACCCCCTGCTCAGGCAGGAAACCCTATACCATTTCAGACAAATGGCGTCCAGTCTCTTCTTAAAAACTTCCAGTGTTAGAGCATTCACCACTTCTGGAGGTAGGTTGTTCCATTGGTTAATTGTTCTAACTGTCAGGAAGTTTCTCCTTAATTCTAAGTTGCTTCTCTACTTGATCAGTTTCCATCCATTGGTTCTCATTCTGCCTTCAGGCACCTTGGAGAATAGCTTGACTCCCTCTTCTTTGGGGCAGCCCCTGAGATATTGGAACACGGCTATCATGCCCCCCCTCATCCTTCTTTTCGTTAAACTAGACATACCCAATTCCAGCAACCATTCCTTATATGTTTTAGCCTCCAGTCCCCTAATCATTTTTGTTGCTCTTCTCTGTACTCTTTCTAGAGTCTCAGCATCTTTTTTACATCGCGGTGACCAAAACTGGATGCAGTCTTTCAAGTGTGGCCTTACCAAGGCATTGTAAAGTGGTATTAACACTTCACGTGATCTTGATTCTATCCTTCTGTTAATGCAGCCCAGCACTGTGTTGACTTTTTTGATAGCTGCAGCACACTGCTGGCTCATATTTAAGTGATTGTCCACTAGGACTCCGAGATCCTTCTCACAGTTACTTGGTGAAGGTCATTTGAGGAGACACTTCCCATGTCTCACGTCTCTTGCTCTGAGCCAAGCAAGCAGTAATACCTTCCACCGTCGGGCCTTCCCCTCTCTTGTTGTCTGTTCCCAAGTGTGATTTGCAAGCAGTGGCAGATGACATGGCACCCGTCCCTCCATGGCCCACCTCCCTGGAGTTTACCTGAAGGTCCCTCTTGCCAGGTGAGAAGACACTGGGATCCTCTCCAAGGCAAGACAATGGTTTTCCTTGGCACTTCAGAGATTATTAATCAGGCTTTCCCTTGATTCCTGAGCCCCTGATATTTAATAGTTACTCCTCTGAAGAAAGTCAGCGGAGGCTAAGGAGGCTCCCTTCCATATAACAGCAAGGTTGAACATTTACAGGAAGTGAGGAAATGTCTGCATCATTTCTTCTTCCTTTCTAACTCTCATTCAAAATGCTGTTTGTGGGGAAGGGTCTTTTGGGGATCCTGACTGCAACTCTCAGAGAGGCTCTCTCCCACCCACACCAGATCAGTCCACACAAAAAGACACAGGGTTTGGGGTCAATAGATGTGTTTCACTTACAGATTAGGAAAACAGTCATAAGTATCAAGATGATCAACGGAAATGCCACAACATATATATCTAAAGAAAGAGAAATATGGTTCTGATTAGACAGATACTGAGTTCCCCAACATGGAGTGTCAAGCTATGAAGATTCTTGTCATTAAAACTGCCAACTTGCTTCTAGCTTGCCGACAGTTGTGAGGGGGAGGAGGAAGTTTTGGGGTCCACAGCTGTTTCCTATCCACGTGAGAGCCGAAGTCACCGGAGAGATGTTTTGGCGAAGAGAGACTTTCTTCTCATAACAAATGTTTGAAGGCTAATTGGACAATCTGAGCTGAGCTGTCAGAGAGGGGAGGGAAAGTTTTACTCTTTTAATTATCTTTTTCCCACCATATTGCCAGAGCTAGCTTTCTTTCTACCCTGCCGGTATGCTATGCCTAATAAAGTTTGACATTAGGGGATTGCAATGTCTCCTGTGTGTTTACTTTGTTGGGTTTTTCAACCGGAACATGACACGGAGATGCTAAGCAACGGAAGCATTTCCCCATCTGAACTGGCCCTCCAGGCAGTGTCTCCACTTGAAGGAAGCCCCTCCCCTACAAGTCTCAAGTGGGCAGAGCGAAAGGCTTTGAAGGGCAGAAGGAAGAGCCACAATCAAGATGGCAGTCAAATAAATGGCGCTTCAGCCTGGGCCAAGAAATCAGATTAAATACATGTGTCTCACAGAACACTCCCTTGTTTACATGAAGATAAATGGAAGGAAGAGGAAGCATGTGCAGACTGCAATAGTTATAGTATTATAGTTTTGTAAAAAGAGTAGTTCTGAAGTAGCTGACATTGGCCCAGCCTCCCCTGCTGAAAGGGACATTGAATGACCTAGTGCAGGGCTTTTCAACCAGTGGTATGGGTACCACTTGTGGTACACTGGCACCTGGCAGGTGGTACACGACCATCCTAGAAAAGTGGTAGTGGGGGAGGGGAATGAGCTGAACCGTGAGAGATGGGTGGAGACGCAGGATCATCAGGGCTCAGTGGAAGCGCCAGGATCAGTGCCGCTTTCCAGCTGATTGGTGCTGATCGGGGCTTTCAGAGCTCAGTGGCAGCACTAGGATCAACGCCAGGCTCCAGCTGGAGCTCGGCGCTGATCCTGGTGCTTCTGCTGAGTCCTGAAGAAGCACCAATCAGCTGGAATGTTGCAGCATCTCCAGGGTCTTGAGATTTACATTCAGATGCTTGGCAACTGATTCATATTTATGAGAGTCATAGTGTCCCAGGGTCATGTGAAGTGACCAAAACCTGCTGCAATGACCCAGCAGACGGGGGGGCAGGGAATAAAAAACAAACACTCCCCCCACCTCACCCCTGCTGCCAATCCTCAACAGAAATGCTCACAACAATGAAAACCTCGGAGAGGAGGAAGAGCACCGCCGGGCGGGCAGGCAGGTGTCTTGCTCGGCTGTGGCTTGGGGGCACTTTTTTTAGTGCCATTGTAACTTCGAACAGTCACTAAGCGAACTGTTGTAAGTCGAAGACTACCTGTACTTTATCACTTTTTTCCTTTTTGAGGGGGGTCATCAAGTTTTTGACACCTTGCTAGGCAACTGGTGGTACTCAGATGTTGCCATATCCTAAAAGTGGTACAATGGGTGAAAATGTTGAAAAGCCCTGACCTAGTCCGATCAGATAATTCTACCAGATCAGATAATTGTCCGATCAGATAATTCTACCAGAAAGCAAAAAAAAAAGTGTGTTTTGTGTCTCTCGTATTTTCTATCTCCATATCGTATCATACTGTGTCATATTTTAGAATAGAATAGAGCTGGAAGGGACCTTAAGCAGGAGAATTTATATCAGTGATGGCGAATCTTTTAGAGACCGAGTGCCCAAGCTGCAACCCAAAACCCTCTTATGCATCGTCAGGTGCTGGGTGGGGGTGGCCCATTGGGTGGCTGTGGCCCATTGGGTGGGCGTAGCTGCAGTGGTAACAGCAGACTGGGTGGGACTAAAAAGTTCAATCAATCAATTCCAACTTTGCAAGATCTTTTTTTTTCCCCGCGAGAAGTTGAAATTGACTGATTGATTTAACCTTTTTTTTTTTTTTTGCACACGGCGGCGGAGGCCTAAAGTGAAAAAGTTTTATAAAACCCAGCTGAAGGCCTAGGACAGGGGCGACGGCGCACGTGCCCACAGAGAGGGCTCTGAGTGCCGCCTCTGGCACCCGTGCCATAGGTTCGCCACCACTGGTCTATATCATTTCAGACATTTTCATACCTTTGTTCTTAAGTTTCCACTTCAACTCCCCTGTCAATAATCACTTGGACACAGATCGAGTCCAAGATGGCGGCAGAGTAGGAAGCAGCATCAGAAAAGCACCCCAGACTGCAGCCCCCCCCCCAAAATAGAAAGGCGAGTGTTGATAATAGGAGATTCTATCCTCAAAAGAACAGAATCATCCATCTGTAGACCAAACATACAATCCAGATAGGTATGCTGTCTCCCTGGAGCAAAAATCAAAGATGTAGCTGAGAACCTAACCAAAATAATTAGGCCCACAGATTACTACCCCTTCCTCCTTCTCCACATTGGAACGAATGACACAACAAACAACCTGAATGCAATAGAGAGGGACTACAAACAACTAGGCAACAAAGTTAAGCAGCTAGGAGCAAAATGGAGTTTTCTCGTCAGTGCTCCCAACGGAAGGCCAACATCCATTGAGGGGAAAAAAATTTTGTTGAGTGTTTTTTTTTTTTTTGATGTTCCCTGTTGGTCCAAATACGTGACATGTCTCAGCCTCTCACCTGTTTCCTCCTTCCAGGCCAAGATCAGGGGCTCCTGCAAGCCCTGGTGCTCCAGGTGACAACGAAAATGGTCCCTCTTCTTGGGGTCGATCTCAATGCTGAGCCAGACATAATAGGTGCCATCTGAGTTGGGGGCCACGTTCCTAGGGAGGGTCTCGTACACGCAGGCCTCTCCGTCCCTGGTCCAGGTGGCCTGGATCTCCTTGGGGTAGAAGCCAAAGGCCTGGCAGATGAGGACCTCCAGGCTGTCATCAACCACCTTACGAGTCACCTTCCCCACTGGGGGCTCTGTAGAAACAGCAACAACACAATTCCCAGGATCTAAAATTAGGGAAGACCTCATTTGGTTATCTTCTCCCCCTGTTCCCTCTCCTCTCCTGAACCTCCAGGCCCCTCAAAGATGGGGGCATTGAACTCTTTAGCTTTATTTTTGAAAGAGACACATAGACTTTGGGGTAAAGTTCTCACTCTGACCAAGATAATTGTACTGCTTGGGGGTTAACTCAGTTTTGACATCCCACATTGAATTTGTTCAGGTTGGTTCTATCTAGACCAGTGGTTCTCAACCTGTGGGTCGGGACTCCATCTGGGGTCGAACGACCATTTCACGGGGGTCGCCAAACAACTCAGTCCGCCATTTTTTCCCCCTTTTCCTTAGCTGTGCTACTCCCTTTTATTCAATTGGCTTTTGAAAGCCAATAGAATAGACTCTCTTGAATAGAGTCTAATTCTATTGGCTTTCAAAAGCCAATAGGAATTGTCCAGGCTGTCTCTGCCCTGCTGAGCCCGCCAAAAGTCCCATTCTGCAAATGGTGCTGCACCAGTGGAGTAGTCCTTGACTTACGACCGGTTGAGTAGTCCTCAACTTACGACCGGTTGGGGGTCACGGCATTAAAAAGGTTGAGAACCACTGGTCTAGATGGAAATCAGGAACAAACTCATCTTTTAATTCTGCCCCCAAATACAGAAGATGAGAGTTAGAATTTATTCTGCTTTGCAGGATTTCCTCATGGAAATGGGAATGGATTTCAATCTTAATATCTTGCTCACTTCATTTCGTTTTTGTTATCTTTGAAGAACTTAACTCGGGAGGGGGGCATTAAAGGATCGTTCCCCTGTCCTGAATTATTTTTTATTGAAAAGTTTTATAAAAGTTACAATATAAACCCCAACCCCCCTCTCCCTCCCCCACTTCCCAGAGCTGAATACAGGGTTACAATTATAATAATCATAATCTAACTAACATTAACCAACTATATCAATAACCAAATCCATAATGCGCTTTAACTCCCCTTTAGCATAAATATAAACAAATTAAAAGTAAACATAATAATAGTAAAAACATAAACATAATATCCTAATTATTAAACTAATTATTAAACAATACAATATCCAAACTGTTAAACAATACTAATACTAAAAATAATAATAATATTCCACTATAATAAACTATTAATAATACTCTTAAGATTTACTCATAAACTAAGTGGAACTTTTTAGTCCCATATTTATTCTGAATATAATTTATCCATCTTCTCCAAACTGAAATGAATCTTTCTTGTGAATGATCCTTCAAATAAGTCCTGAATTTTGATTTGGTAAATGCCCAGCTCTTTTTGTTCCAGGCACATTTTGTGCTGGGCAGAAAAGAAATAATATGAGGAAGGGAAGAGGCAGGAGCCTACAAAAAATTGCACAATAGGACCCATTTAGCCACTCACCTGTCCTCTGCAGAGCCTCATTTTTGTAGGACAGCTTCCTCTGCAGCCACTCAATGCAGGTCTTCTCCAGGAAGAATTTGTTTCTCTGGGAGCATCCTGGATTCTCCTCCCACTTCTCCTTGACCTTCTCGGCCTGCGGCTGAGCTGCCACCCATCTGAGCGTCTCCTTGTCGAAGCTGATGAAGTCACTCCCGTCGTAGCCATAGTGCAAAAACCCTCTTTGGCTCCTGTTGCGTCCTTGGCGGGAAAACAGACACGAGAAGCAGCTGGAGTTCTCAGGTTCTTTTATTCAGCGTTCAGCTTACAGGAAGATGGCTTCAGCTCAGCCCAAACGCCTCACAGCCTCTTATATAGGCAACTCCCGGGTAAATGGGTTACTTTTCCCGCGCCAGCACCCGCGCATGCGCACGGCGCTGGCGACAGCCTGTCTGGTCCCGGGCAGCTTTGCACCTGCCCGGGACTGCCTGCAAACGCCCGAGCCGTTTGCAAGGCTCGGGACATAACACCCCTTTCCCCCGGGCTAAAACTACTATCAACATACAACATTTATTTTACACGACAATTTGCTCCCCAGTGTTCCCACTGTTTACTGGCTTCTGTCTTGCCAACAATGTTATGTAATCTTCTAGGTACTTAGGAGATTTCTTTGCTCTCTGTGACCTTCTTAGCTCTGGGTTACTGGCATAAGTCCCCTGACTGGAGGGAGGCATGAGCCTGTTCTCTCTACTGTGCCCTGGTGTCTTCCAAGGACTGTGCCCCGATGCCTGGCCTGCTTGCTTGCCCACCGGGCTCGTCAGGCCAGGGCTTCTGTTGCTTTGTGACCTGGTTGTCCTACCTAGCTGTAGACCCTCAGGCCCCTTGAAGTGATAGCCACTGCTGGGCGTCTCTGTAGAACCCCCTAGGTCAGTCCAAGACCTGTCAGGAGGCTGTCTATTCCCTGAACCCCATTCTGTGTTTGGGCTCGTGTGGGTTTCTGTACTCTCCCAAAACTCAGGTGTCCCCTGATTTGTGCTAGGGGTGTTGTAGTCGGGACTTGGTTCCTCGACTAGCTCTGTGTATGTTTGACCCCCTGTAGGATTTGGGGTAAGGTCAGGCCAACCTTGGGCATTGTGTGCCAGCTCTCTTGCGGGGAATGATTTGTTGGGATGCCCCCGGGTATCCTCCGTTGCTGGAGTGCTGTGTGCTGTGTGTGGAAAGTGAGTATGCCCCCGGGGTAACTCCCTGGCTGGAGTAGGCGTGAGTGCCTGTTGTGTGGGTAAGCTCCAAGACTTCCTTTTCGGAGCAATTGCAGAACCTTGGGACGAGCCGTTTGTGGCTCCCTCAGTGGCGATGGGCAGTAGCTCTTGCCCTTCCCTTTGCTCCAAAGGGTCCCCCTCCCCCCCTGGAAAAGACCCAGGAGTTTCAGCAGAAAAGTCCCGCCTAGAGCGGAGTTGGTCGATGTGCCGACGCAGGACACGACCGTTGTCCAGGGCAACCTCGTAGGAGAGAGGACCTGTGATCCTGGACACAGAAGCGGGGACCCATGTATGACCAGGCCCGTAATTGCGAGCCCAAACCGGGGCACCCACAAGTAGTTGTCTAGGTGCCCTAGGATGTGAGGTAGATGAAGGCAGTCTGTCCGGATGCAACCGGTCAAGTCTCGTAGTAAGTTGGCGCCCCCAACGAAGTTCAGCTGGACTTCTCCCTGTAGAAGTGGACGGTGTGGTGCGATAAGAAAGGAGAAAGTCAGCCAACCTGTGATGCCAGTCCCCGTAGGTGAGTCTCTTCAAGGCGTCCTTTGCGATGCGCACCATGCGTTCAGCCATACCGTTGGTGGACGGGTGAAAAGGCGCAGATGTGGCATGACGAATCAGGTTTGCCTGTAAGAAAGCTTGGAATTCGGAGGAGGTGAATTGAGGGCCGTTGTCGGACACAATGACATCTGGCAGCCCGTGTGCAGCAAAAATCCCCCTCAGTACCTGAATAGTCTTTGCAGTGGTGGTGGATGAGACAGGCACAACCTCAAGCCATTTTGAATGGCTGTCAACAAGGACCAAGAAGAACTGGCCCTGAAAGGGCCCAGCGTAGTCAATGTGCACCCTAGACCATGGGGACTGTGTTTCCTCCCATTTATGCACAGGAGCTTGGGGCATCTCTGGGCGAGATCGTTGGCACATGTGGCATGCGTGTACCTTAGCCTCAATATCTTTATCTAAAGCAGGCCACCACAAGTGGCTGCGTGCAAGAGCCTTCATACGAACAATGCCAGGATGACCCTCGTGGAGGGATTCTAAGACCCTAGTCCTCATTGAGGTGGGAATGACAACTCTGTTTCCCCAAAGCAAACAACCCTGAGAAAGGGACAATTCGTTCCTTTTGGACCAGAAACTCTGAAACTCAGGACTAGGGCAGTGCTCAGGCCACCCGGACAGGACCCAGGAGCGGACACGTGAAAGTGTGTGATCTGTACCTGTTTCAGCGGTAACATCCCTGGCACTAAGAGGAAGCTCGGGCAAGGCTTGGATTGATAGAATGTTGACAGCTGGCGCGGGGTCAGCTTCTACTACTGGCAGAGGCAACCTACTGAGGCCATCAGCATGGCCCATTTCTTTCCCAGGCTTGTGGAGTAATGAAAAATCATATGCAGACAAAAAAATAGACCACCTAAGCATTCTAGGGGAAATGATGTGGGGAGTCTGCTTACGTGTGGTAAACAGTCCCAGCAGAGGCTTATGGTCAGTGAAGACCGTGAAATGCCTGCCATATAGAAAATCGTGGAATTTTTTAATTCCAGCAACAACAGCCAGAGCCTCCCTGTCTATCTGAGCGTAGTTGCGCTCGGCAGAAGACAGTGTTCTGGAGTAGTATGCAATAGGAACCTGAGTTCCATCAGACCTGAGGTGACTCAGGACAGCTCCAACCCCGTAGGGGGATGCATCACAAGCGATGCACACAGGAAGAGACTCGTTGAAATGTGCAAGAACACTGTTAGAAGTGAGCAAGGCCTTGACTTCTTTAAAGCAAGCCTCATGTGCTTGTGACCACAGCCACACAGCTTGTTTGTCTAGTAGCCTGTGAAGAGGCTCAGCTACACTAGCTTTATGTGGAAGAAAAGAATTGTAGAAATTCAGGAGGCCTAAGAAGGCCTGAAGTTCGGCCTTAGACTTTGGCCTGGGTGCTTCTAAAATAGCAGTTAGTTTGGATTCAGCAGGATGAATCCCAGCAGCATCAATTTTGAATCCCAGAAATTCAGTAGAAGGCACCCCAATCTTGCATTTGTCTTTTCTGAGCTTGAGGCCTGATTTCCTGAATCTTAACAGGACAGCCCTAAGCCTTTCAGCTAGAATGTGTGTGGAGTCTCCTGCAATCAAGACATCGTCAAAGTAGGGGCAGACCCCTGGTATACCTCGTAGTGTGTTTTCCATTACGCTTTGGAAAATCCCAGGAGCGACATTCACTCCAAACTGCAGCCTTTTTACCTTAAAGGCTCCCCTGTGGGTCACAATAGTCTGAGCTATGGCAGCATCATTATCAACAGGCAGCTGTTGATATGCTTGAGCTAGGTCAAGCTTTGCAAAAACACGCCCCCCCCTTGAGAGAGGCCAGGATGTGACTGACCACAGGAACAGGATAGGCATGTTGCTGCAATGCCTTATTGAGTGTGCATTTGTAATCAGCACAAATGCGAATGTCCCCATTTGCCTTTAGAGGCGTGACAATGGGGGTCTCCCATGGGCTGGAATCAACAGGTTCTAGGATTCCTTGTTGGATTAGTTTGTCTAATTCAGTGTCAATCTTACTTTTTAAAGCAAAAGGGACCCTTCTTGCTTTAATCCTAATGGGAGTGACAGTGGGGTCTAGCTTTAAGGACACAGGTGGTCCTTTGAATGTGCCCAGCTGGGGGCTGAAAACATCTGCAAATTCCTTGCAGACTTCCTGTAGGTCGAGTGTTTGTAAGCTGTTGAGTCCTGTGACGTGTATCCCCAGGGCCTCAAACCAATCGAGTCCTATGAGACTCGTTCTTTCACCCCCTACTACTAACAAGTCTAGTGGACCTTCAAAACTCTTGTATTGCACGTTAAGGGTGGCCTCCCCCTTAACACACACTCTTGAGTTCTGAAAATCAGTTAATACAATATCAGAAGGCCTTAACTTGGCCTTAGTCCCACTACTGGAACAAATCTTCCTAAATGTATGCAATGAAATGATGGAAAGGGCAGACCCTGTGTCTAGTTCCATAGATAATGGAACCCCTTGTAGCTTCACTTTGAGTGACAGCTTTTTCTTCATGGGCTTGTGTGTGCCTGTCCTACAAATGTTTCTACGCGAAGCGCAAAAACCTACCCTATTCTGGCTGGGGACTCTGGTACCCTTCAGGCGTTCTTCTTGAGGTTGTGCCTTTCGTCGGCCCAGACACACAGCTGCAATGTGCCCTTGTTTGCCGCATGCCCGGCAGGTAGCGGAGCGGAACTTGCAGTCGGTTCTCCTGTGGCGACCTCCACAGCCGATGCACTTGAGCGGAGCTGAAGAGCTTTCCTTCTGATTTTCTCCCTTCGCGGGGTGTAGACGGTCGACTTCTTCGTCCGGATCCTCCTCGGAGTTTCGTCGGACGTCTTCTTGGTGCACGGACGCACCCTCTGCACTGCTTCTGATCGGCCGCATGTTCTTGACGGCGCCGCCTGCTGCTTCTTCCGCGGTGGCTTCCCTTAAAGCGTCTTGGAAGGATAATTCTTCCTTAGCGAAAAGTCTCTGTTGTAGCTCTCGATGCCTCAACCCGCACACGAATCGGTCCCTCAGTCGTTCCTCGAGGTCCTTGAACTCGCAGGGCTTGGCGGCCTTCCGTAACGCGGCGATGTACTCCTTGGCTGACTCCCCGGACCGTTGATCCCTCTGCTCGAAGGTGTGGCGCCATGAGATAACGGACACCTTGGGGTGGAAGTGGTCCTTCAGCAGCTTCTTCAGGTCTGCGTAGCTTACAGACTCTACTGGAACAGGTGCTGCAAGGTTTTCTGCGATTTCGAAGGCGTCTTGGCCGCAAGCGCAAAGCAGGGTGGCAGCCTTCAAGCTATCTTCCCTCACTTGGTTTGCCTTGAAGTAGTTCTCCATTCTGGATACGTAGGACTCCCACCGCTCTGGATGTGAGACGTCGAATTCCGCAAGCCTTCCGATTTTCGCCATCTTCGGATCTTCAGGAGACGGGTCTATCAGCCAGCCTACCCCCGAATGCGCACTGGATTGGCGGGCAGCTGCTGAGTCAACACCGTTCCTCTTCCGCCGCTCAGGACTCCTTGGGTAAGCTTACACTTTTTCCTTTCCAGGTAGTGCAAGGCATCCCATCCTCGTCGCCAGTGTTGCGTCCTTGGCGGGAAAACAGACACGAGAAGCAGCTGGAGTTCTCAGGTTCTTTTATTCAGCGTTCAGCTTACAGGAAGATGGCTTCAGCTCAGCCCAAACGCCTCACAGCCTCTTATATAGGCAACTCCCGGGTAAATGGGTTACTTTTCCCGCGCCAGCACCCGCGCATGCGCACGGCGCTGGCGACAGCCTGTCTGGTCCCGGGCAGCTTTGCACCTGCCCGGGACTGCCTGCAAACGCCCGAGCCGTTTGCAAGGCTCGGGACATAACAGCTCCCGTCTTCCCAGAGCTCACAGCCCAAAATTGCCTGCCAGGTGTGAGGCCCTGAAAGAGACCCAGAGGGGGGTGGGAATAGTTCGAAATTCCTCTCCCCTGGACACCCCACGCTTGATTCAAATGTTTACTTCCGTCCCACCAGCTGAAGCTCAAACACTTTGCCCACCAGATGGGAAGAGACGACTCTGGCGTTGGGGAAGATGGAAGACAAAAGGAGAAGGGGACAGCAGGTGATGAGATGGTTATATAGTGTCATTGATGCAGTGAGCATGAATTTGGGCAAACTCCAGGAGACAATGGAGGATTTGGGGGGGGGCTCGCATCCTGTGGTCCATGGAGTGACAAAGAGTTGGACACAATTTAGTGATCGAACAACATCCCACCAGGAAATTAAGCAACATCCCACCAAGGAATTTGGATCTTTCCTCCCCTTTTTCTTTCAATGGGGTGGGGAATCTCTTTTGTGATCAGGGGCTGTACTTGGTCTTCTGGGGATAGTGCCACATCATGAAGTCCATGAAAGATATCTTGAAGGCGTAGGAGGTGCTTTTTTTTTTCTTTTACAGGAAGGATCTCTCACCATTATGCCCCTTGCAACTGTTGATACCATGTTTTCCCGAAAATAAGACTGGGTCCTATATTAATTTTTGCTGCACAAGACTCATTAGGACTTATTTTCCAGTTAGGTCTTATTTTCATAGAAATATGATACTAAATGCATCCGTCTAGCTGGCAATCTTAACTGGGGCTTATTTTAGGGGTGGGGCTTATATTACGAGCATCATGAAAAATCGTGCTGGGGCTTAGTCAAATGATATTTTCCTTTCCAAATCATGTCAACCATTGAAGTCCCCAGCCACCCACTTTCTAGTCTTGGCCAGCTTTGGAAATTCTCAATCATCTAGGTCATGGTTATTTGATGCCCCACTCACCCACACACATAACTGTGGTTCAGTGAGTTTAGTAATGCTCCCCAGAAATTCCCCTTACCAATACTCAGAACTGTCCCAATAAGTCCAGCCACAAGCAAGCCAAGATTAGTCCAAAAAGCAATTGGTCAATAGCCCAAAAAGCAAGTGAAAGTTGCTCAAACCAATAGCTCCACTAAACAAACTTAAATCCACCAGGCCAGAATTAAATAAACACACACACAAAAACTCACTTAGCAAGAAAAGGTCAGAGTCCCCAAGGCACAATTCCAACATGCTGAAGCAGGACAATCAAACAAACGGCCAGCAAACCAACAAGTTGTTCCTAGCAACGCCTCCCTCTTTCTGCTGTGATAAATAGCCAGCTTTCTGGTGCAGCCCATCAAGATGGACGGGGCCTTCTCCTACCAAGTAGTCTGGCTGACCTCCATTGCTCCTGCCTTTTCTCTGCCCTGCATGCTCTCGGATCAGGTGCAGAAGGTAGTTCCTCCTCCTCTTTGCTGGTTGCTGCCCCTTTCAAGCTTTCCCCAGCTGAAGCCTCCTCCATTCAGCCAGCTGTTCAGAGTCATTAATTAACTCAGTTCCTGATGTGTCAAGAATGAGATCCTCCTCCCTTGAGCTTATCTCTGAGGAAGAATCTGGGGAGTCGCTGTTTCTTCCAAAACTTTTAGGATTTTGCCTGTTTCCCCTCTCCTGATAATTAAAGTGACAAGAGGCAAAAAGTAAGATTGGAGGGAGAATTTGGGTCTTGAAGGCAGATCAGCCTCTGCTCACCTCTAGTCTGGTGGTTGAAGTTTGATAACATCTCCAGGTCAGCCCTGAGCACCCATTCAGGAGCCACAAAGATCTTTGTCTCCTCCATCTCCATCCAGGGCACCAGAGGTTCCATCTTCCTGGTGTGGTTGCCAAAGCGAGCGATGGGCTGGTCATCCAGGTGGACCATGGAGAGGAAGTGGGGCAGCCCCTGGCTGGGTTCTGACACCTTCAGATAGGAATAGCACAGGGAGTGCCTGAAGGAGCCTGGAAGGAGAAGAGGGTGGAGAATAGAAATGAGGAGAGGTCTGCAGCTCCAGCTCCTCCCTCAATGCTATCGTGAAAAGCAGCTCTCTAACAGGAAGATCAACTGTCTGCTTTACTTTGAGGATTCAAGTCATGAGACTAACCCTGAAAGAAGTCTCAAGCAGCAACAAAGAGGAACAATGCTGATCAGGGCACTGGAGGCTAAAACATATAAGGAACTGTGGCTGGAATTGGGTGTGTCTAGTTCAGGAGTAAGCAACCTTGGTTCTTTTATGACTCGTGGACTTCAACTCCCAGAATTCCTGAGCCAGCATGGCTCAGCTTGGAAACCTCTCCCTTTCCCCTCAGCATGGCTGGCTCAGGAATTCTGGGAATTGAAGTCCACTAGTCATAAAAGAGCCAAGGTTGCCTACCTCTGGCCTAGGCCTAGGCCGCTTTATGACTCGTGGACTTCAACTCCCAGAATTCCTCAGCCAGCATGGCTCAGCTTGGAAACCTCTCCCTTTCCCCTCAGCATGGCTGGCTCAAGAATTCTGGGCATTGAAGTCCATGAGTCATAAAAGAGCCAAGGTTGCCTACCCTTGCCCAAATGCCTGAATTTTGATCAGGTGACCGTGAGGAAAAAATATTTAAATATTTAAACCAGGGGTCTTCAAACTTGGCCCTTTTATGACTTGTGGACTTCAACTCCCAGAATTCCTGAGCCAACATGGCTCAGCTTGGAAACTCCCTTTCCCCTCAGCATGGCTGGCTCAGGAATTCTGGGCATTGAAGTCCACGAGTCATAAAAGAGCCAAGGTTGACTACCCCTGGTCTAGTTTAATGAAGAGAAGCATGAGGGGTGACATGATAGCAGTGTTCCAGTATCTCGGGGGCTGCCCCAAAGAAGAGGGAGTCAAGCTATTTTCCAAAGCACCTGAAGGCAGGACAAGAAGCAATGGATGGAAACTAATCAAAGAGAGAAGCAACCTAGAACTAAGGAGAAACTTCCTGACAGTGAGGACAATTAACGAGTGGAACAACCTGCCTCCAGAAGCAGTGAATGCTCCAACACTGGAAGTTTTAAAGAAGAAACTGGACAGCCATTTGTCTGAAATGGTGTAGGGTTTCCTGCCTGAGCAGGGGGTTGGACTAGATGACCTCCAAGGTCCCTTCCAACTTTATTATCATTGTTGTTTGTTGTTGTTGTTGTTGTTGTTATCTCTTGGCTGACCTTGGAAACAGCTGGGCAAATCTAGTGAGGGCGACCCCATGGGACCCTACATGCCCACCACCTGGAAGACCAGCAGGACAGGAGCTGCTTGGAGTTTTGCACCCTACAGAGTATGGAGAATTCAGGATCTGGGAATGTGCACCACACCCAGAAGAAGCCACCCTTGATCACAGTCCAGACTGTTTGTCAAAGGTTCTGATAGATGGAACCAAAAAAATCAGAACCCCGAGGCTTAAAGCCTGCTCAAAGAACGTGTTATTGTATTCAAAATATCGGCACAATCAAAGGTGAAACTATGTCTGAAATTCCCTCCAAAGAGTTACACTATTATAAAGTAAAAGTTCCCACCCCAGTACAAAACAATAATTTATACTATCATGGTTCCGACAGATGAAACTCTTCTTCAAGGCATTGTTTACCTTAAAGAATCTTTATGGGAGTAGCATAGCTTCGGCACTAGCATAGTTGAAGCCAAAAACTAGATTCCCCTCCCCTGAGCACATAGTATCAAAGCACAATTCCCTCCTTCAATTAACAGTCATAAATCACATTGTCCAATTAGTTTGAAATGCAGGCTTTCCCTCCTGTTCTGCCACTGCCAATTCTTATCATCTCTTATTTCATAGGCTAGTACAATATTGTTATGCCTAACGAACTCTCACCACATTCTGCCTCCTCCCCCAGCATCATCTAATTCTAAAAGTAAAGCATAAGAAAGAAAAAGGCTGCATCTTCATATGTTGTCAAAGCAAGAACATCCAATGTTAACAAAATGCCCGACACCCCTGCCCCCTCCATCTCCCCAGCGAGAGAATGAGCTTGGTTCCCACGGGCACAGTATTGTTTAGACTAACATAGAGACTCCAGTCCCCCCTCCCTTTTGTGTGGCAACTTGGAACGATTAGGAGGCTGCAGCCAAGTTCCTTGTAGAGTTGACACAGTTATGATTAGGAAAGAGCTGATTGAATGCCTGGCTGGGGGATGGGGGGGAGTCAACGAGAACTGTAAACATACACTTTTGACTTCCACTTTTGCTCAGGAGAGACCCAGAAAGAACAGGTTGGGCAAAACGCTAAATGTCCTCTCTTTGAACTTCACTCCTTGCTCAGAAAGTCACTGGGAACTGATGACAAATTAAACGCCAAATGTCATTGTCCCACGGGAGCCACTGGTTATTCAAACCTTCCATGTGTTGCGTGTATGGCCCTCGTTTATAAGCTGATAGCAGAAATTTTTAAAAAATAAGAGGAAGCAAGTTTAATCAAAGGAGAAGCTGCGGGGGGGGGGGAGGGACTTTTTGTTGTTTACTTCCTTGCTCAAATGCAAACAGGAATGGATTACTCCACTGTTGAGGGTGGCCACAGAGGAGAACAAATAGAACAGTGTTTCTCAACCTTGACAATTTTAAGGCATGTGGGCTTCAACTCCCAGAATTCCACAGCCAGCATTGCTGGCTGTGGAATTCTGGGAGTTGAAATGCTGGCTGTGGAATTCTGGGAGTTGAAGTCCACATGCCTTAACATTGTCAAGGTTGAAAAACACTGAAATAGCACATGAAGCCAGTTACTGGAAAGAGAGGTTTAATCACGGAGATTAAAGTTGAGTTGACAATTCAGCATGAATCCCTGGCTAGCTAGAATGGTCCTCAAATGGTCCTCAAACCCCTTTCACGGGTTTCCAAAATTGTC
>NW_024100630.1:0-190000 GCF_016545835.1 Crotalus tigris | reverse complement strand
GCTTTCGTCACTTCACATGACCCTGGGACACTATGACCATCATAAATATGAATCAGTTGCCAAGCACCCGCATTCCTCTCCCGCCATTGATCCGCCAGGGCTTTTCCACCCGCCCCTTCATCCCGGGAGTTTTATTTATTTTATTTAGAAAATTGATATTGCAGCCTACTTGCACATGGTGACTCACGTCGACTTACACAGATATAAAAATGCCCTATAAAAACAATAAAAAATAACAAAAATAATAACCCCACCCCACCCCGGCAACAACACACATCCATACCAGCCATTTACTGGGTGCCATCCTGCTCTGGATTCCACAGGCCCACTGGCAGAACCACATCTTCAGCACCTTCCGAAAGAGTGTTAGAGTGGGGGAAGCAGTCTAATCTCTGGGGGAGGGGTTCCAGAGAAAGGGAGCCACCATGGAGAAGGCCCTTCTTCTGGGTCCTGCCAGGTGTACCTCCTTAGGGAACAGACCCGCAACATTCCTTGCCTCCCTGCTCTAGTGGGTCGGGTGGATGTGAGAGACAGCAAGAGACGGTCCCTCAGATAACCTGGTCCCAAGCCATGAAGTTAAAGGGGACAACCAGCACACTGAAGCAAATAGGTAACCAATTAACAATCAGTTTCATGGAGGGATCCTTTTCCACGGTCATTTGGCTATGTGGGACATTTAGATACACATCCAGGCAGCCAAGGCGCACGCCGAGCAGGGGCAGGCGGGAAGGGAAGAATTTTGCTTTTTTTTTGTGAAAAAAATTTTATTTTCAATTTTACATTACATTACATTCATAAAAAATACTTCAGATAAAGAGTAAAATAAATTTATACACACAACTTTCGGTATTGCTCACCCACTTCCCCCCAAACCGCATCCACCCTCTAACCTCTTCTCTCACTTCCCTCTTTCCCTCTTCTTCCTCACTCTCCCCCTCTCCTCCTTCTCCCCAACCTTCCTACTTACTTCTCCCCTTCCTCCTATCTTCTCACTCTGGATGCAGTCCAGGGGAAATGCCCGAGCAATTCCTCTCTCCAAATTAAAACATCAATATTATATACAATAAAACTATTTCTACTTATCTGAGCTATTTAACCTCCAACCCATCCTTCCCCCACCCCCCTCCCCCCACCTCCTTCCCCCCTGACTTCCCAGAGCAAAGTACAGGGTTATACAAACATATTAAAGATAATCTATTTAAGTTTACTAATTATACAATAACCAAAATCATACTAACCCTTAACTCTCTTCAAAATTTAACATCATAACAAATCCATTACTCATAAAATAAATGAAACTTTGTAGTTCCATATTTCTTCTGAACATATTCTATCCATCTTCTCCATACAATAACATATCTCTCTTGTGAATGGTCCTTTAAATAAGCAGAAATTTTAGCCATTTCTGCTAAATTAGAAACCTTAAATACCCATTCTTCTAAAGAAAGCAGAGAGTCTTTCTTCCAGTATTGACCCGGTGCCTGAACAGGAGGAATTTTGCTTTGATGTGCACGCAAGGAGAGCAGAAAAAAGCGGTCCCGTGGGGGGGGGGGGCTTTCATTTCCCAGCCTTTCAGAAGACTATTCTCACCCCCCCCCCCCCGCCGACAAGGTTAATACTGTAACAAGCGGATCTGGCTTTGCCGCAAGGCTGCCAGATACTGCAGCAAGGCCGATATTTACTTCCAAGTATTAATGAGAAACAGCAGTGTTGAACTAATGGCTGCTGACTCCCAGTGTCTTCAAACGGCTGGTCTTTAAATCTTGCAATGACAGGGAGATGAGAGAGCGGGCAAAAATCACTGGCTGGTTTTGAGTGAAGGGTTAGACCCGTCCCCTCCCCTCCAAAGTGGCTCTCTCAATAGCCCTCCAGGTGTTTTATACACACACACACACACACACACACACACAGAGACACACACGGGGGAGGGGGAGAGAGAGAGAGAGACAGACAGAAACATGCACAAAAACTCTGAGGCCTTTGCACCCCAAAAACTGTCCAGGAAAAGGCTGAGCCTCCCTCCAGAGAGCTCCCCCCCATGAGAAAAGTCTCCTAGCAAGGACTGGGGGGGGGGGGCATCTTTTGGCTGCAATGCAACTTCCAGAGCTGTGAATTCAATCTTTTCACAATAGCCTGGAGGGAGGAACTGGAAGGACACATTCCACCCACTCCCATCCCTAATTCTGCTCTTCACTCTCTTCCCTTTACAGAAATACAGAATAACAGAGTTGGAAGGGATCTTGTAGTAGGTCATCTAGTCCAGCCCGCTGCTCAAGCACTGCCTCTCCACTTCAGTCTCTCTGGTAGAGGTCATTGGGAAAGACTGCTGTACCTCCAGTGTGACCTTTAATTCCCATTGGAACCCTAAAAGATCTCCTTCTGGCTTAGAGAGCAGGAGAACAGGTTGTGTAAATTGTGGGGGGGGGCTCCGTGGAATTAATACCAGGGGGACTGTAAGGGGCAGTGGTGCCACATAGTGGAAATAAACTCATTGTGGGGTTAATCACTCTGGAACCTTAACAATCCTGTCTGTCCAGGTGATTCCAATTTCAGAGTGTGGGAAGTCACCCCCCCCCCCAGAGAAAGAAATATTTTTGGAAATATTTAAAAGGCAGAATATATTTCCCTAAAGGATTTAAAGGCAGAAACCAACCCCCACACACACATCTCTCTGTCCCAAACAGAAACTAAGTCTGTAGAATTGCAGATGTGATAATCTTGTCAGAAAGACTGGAGTCAGGAAACTGGGATTAGGAATCAATAATCCCTCACACCAAAAAATCTAACAATCATCAGCCACAGCTCCAGGGAAGCAGGATATGACCTTTGCGACATAATAGGATTAACTCACCACCATCAGAATACCAGAAAGGTACACTCAAGACTCAGGTCAAAATACATGACACAGGAAATACAAAGCCTCAAACAGAAAGAGGAAACAACCCCAAGAGCCCCAGAGGGTATAAAAACCCACTCCCTACATGTGCTTTCTCTCTCTTTCTTCCAGAGCTAACTTTCTGTCTGGCTCTCCTCTTCAATAAACTGCAACCTACTTTCTAAAGCAGTCGCCATGTTGTTTATTCCCGGCTTGGACTGAACCATGAGGAAGACTTTTCCTTCAACAAGAGCTAGTAGCTGGGTGTTCCTGAGCTTGGACAGGTCTGGGGGCACCTACCTGGTCTAAGGGATGCTTTTTTTCTTCTTGACATGGGGGGGAGGATATGGGAGGGGGCCATAATCTCTGAGGGGCCTAGGAGTTTCCTGGGATAGCAGGGACTGGCTGGCAAAGCATTGGGAATGATGGGATACAAGGGAACAGGTGGCGCAGGAGGTTCAGCAGGGACCCCTCAGTTCAGGCCCTTGTTCCTTGAACCTTCTCATTTTGCTGCTTTAGACTCTTCTTACTATCCTGCAAATTGGAGATTGTTTGCTTCTTTTTCTCTACCTGTTGTGAGGCCTTTTTAAAATGACACTCCCTTCCCACCGATAATAAGTTTCCCACATCTGTTTGTTAAACTCATTCCTTAAATTTTTATTTTATTTAAAAAAATGACAGTAGGAAATTGTAACATTTTACTCTGTTTTATCATTTACAATTTACACTACCGTAAATTCAAAATAAGATTTACAAAGAGAAAACAAAACTAGTCGAAACATTTTTTTTTTTAAAGTCCATCAGATAAAGACAAAAGACAAAAACACATATACAGGCATTGTTCCTCCCCCCCCCCCAGTTGAAGGGCGTATTACCACAATAACAGATTCCTCCCTGTGAAAAACAGGGCCCCATATTTATTAGATGATTAACAGTTTCTCTTTTAAATAAGTGGTCTTTCTTAACGGAAATCTTCCTTCCTCAGGAAATTGGTTCTCTGCAGATCCTTTTGTCCAGTCACTCCATAAACAACTATATTTAGCCATATTTTTGTAGCATAAAAGCTCAGGGGCTGCCTGGGGAAAACTGGGAGTTCCTTTCCTGGAATGCAAGCCCAACAACCACATCTGATAGGTGGAAAGAAGAGTTTTATTTACAAAGAAGCAAGTTCCAAAATGGGACACCCCTGCTCCACGGTGGACCCTTTATGCAGTTTTGAAAAGCACACATTGCCACGTACCAGTCATGAGCCCACACATCACCATATGCCAATCATTAAGAACAATATCACAAATGCTGTACATCTTCTGTAGTCATAGTAACAGTCAAAGTTCAGCTAAAGCTTACAAGCGATGGAAGACTTTTCCCTGATCAGTAACATTCCTACACAGAAAGCATTCCCAGGCTTGGTACCTGCACTTTGTCCACCACCTTAATGGACAGGCATCCTTCAGCACGAAGGCTGATGGACTTTCATTTAGTGCAGGTCAACCAGTGGATCAAAACCAGATCAACCAATGGGTGACCTCGTCAGCAGATACAAGGTATCTTGCCCCTGTAATCTCTATGTGTTAAACAAGCAATAAATATATTATGAATTAGAGACAGTCTCTCAATATATAAATGAAAATATATTAAACTGGACTGTCCCAGGTCTACCAGTGGATAACCACACCAACAGATGCAATGGCCACATCAACCCCTTTGCGCTAAATAAGTAATAATAAGCTGCCTCCCTTCTCCACTTTTGCAATGTTGAAACAGAGCCTTTGATAGTCCTCTGCCCCCCACACACACACCAGGTGTTGTGCTGCAGAGCGAGAAAATGGAGGAAGTCGGCACCCTGCTTTATATGGGGAGGGCCTTTTCTCTCCTCTCTTTGGCTACATAGAGATAATTTCTCCCTGGAGAGAGGAATTCTTGGGGAGAGATCCTGACTTCTCCCCAGGGTTCCTTAAAATGAAATTCAATGGTGAAAAAAGCAAGGATCTACATTTAGGCAAGAAAAACCAAATGCACAAGTACAGCATAGGTGGCACCATGCTCAATAGTAGTAACTGTGAGAGGGACCTCGGAGTCCTAGTAGACAATCACTTAAATATGAGCCAGCAGTGTGCTGCAGCTGCCAAAAAGGCCAACACAGTGCTAGGCTGCATTAACAGAGGGATAGAATCAAGATCACGTGAAGTATTAATACCACTCTTCAATGCCTTGGTAAGGCCACACTTGGAATACTGCATCCAGTTTTGGTCACCACGATGTAAAAAAGATGTTGAGACTCTAGAAAGAGTACAGAGAAGAGCAACAAAGATGATTAGGGGACTGGAGGCTAAAACATATAAGGAACGGTTGCTAGAATTGGGTATGTCTAGTTTAACGAAGAGAAGGACAAAGGGGGACATGATAGCAGTATTCCAATATCTCAGGGGCTGCCATAAAGAAGAGGGAATCAAGCTATTCTCCAAAGCACCTGAAGGCAGGACAAGAAGCAACGGGTGGAAACTAATCAAGGAGAGAAGCAACCTAGAACTACAGAGAAACTTCCTGACAGTGAGAACAATTAACCAGTGGAACAACCTGCCTCCAGAAGCGGTGAATGCTCCAACACTGGAAGTTTTTAAGAAGAGACTGGACAGCCATTTGTCCGAAATGGTATAGGGTTTCCTGCCTGAGCAGGGGGTTGGACTTGATGACCTCCAAGGTCCCTTCCAACTTTACTACTACTACTACTACTACTACTACTACTACTACTACTACTACTACTACTATTATTATTATTATTATTATCCTCATCAAGGAACTTTTTTTCTGGACAGACCACCCCCCATTTTTCTCTAGCCCCCAATCTCTTTCTCTCCCTCCCTCCAGTCCTCCTTGGAGAGACATCCCTCATTTTCCCAGGGTGCCCAACAGTTTCTTCCATTTTCAGATTCTTCCCTCGGAGCTGGTGGGCCGGAGAGACTGAGCTGGGCTGGATGCTACCTGAAGAGCAGCTGATCAGAGGGTCCAAGGCAGGAGGGGCTGGGCTGCAAAGGAACCCCAGGCAGCCCATCGTCTCTCCATGGCTACCTTGGAAAGACTTAGACTGAGGGTGGATTCTCCCACCCCAAGAGGCCAGATAGTCTTGTCTCCCAGATGTTTTCCAAGCTCGGTGTTTAGTCTCTTAAACAGATTTCAGCAACAGTCAAGCTCACCTCAGGTTATTTTAGGATGGAGCATCGCCTACGATTGAATCTCATCTTCAAGGAAGGGGAGAAGGAAGCATTTCTAGAGAAACATGAGCAGGATAAGTTTCTCTTTCTGATGGTGTTTTTTTTCCTGCATCTCCAGCACCAGCCTGATAAATGGCAAAAAGAGCAGATGGCCAGTTTATTTCTGGGGCAGCATCTCCGGTCTGGGCTGGAGAAGCATTTATGCTAAAGATCTCAAAGGGCCTAGACTACAGGTCAGCAACCTGTGGCTCCTGAGCCGCATGCGGTCTTTGAGTCTTCCCCTGCGGCTCCCAGCTTCCTCTGCCATTTGCAGAGACAGAGACAGAGAGAGGTACTTGTGCTTCTCTCTCTCTCTCTCTCTCTCTGGCTTACTGGGCGGGGCTCCTGCCTTGGCTGTGTCTCTGCAGGAAGCAGGAAACAGAAAACAGGAAGGGCAGGAGAGACCTAGCTAGCCCAGCTATGCTGACTCAGGAATTCTGGGAGTTGAAGTCCATGAGTCATAAAAGAGTAGAGGTTGCCTACCCCTGAGCTTGTTGGAGAACAGCTTGAAGCCAGCTTGCCAGGTGAGCAGAAGATTGGAGAGAGGGAGAGGGGGGAGAAAGAGAGAGAGGGAAGGAGAGAAAGAGAGAAGGGGGAGAGAAACAGAGAGAGAGAAAAGAGAGAGAGGGAGGGAGAGAGGAAAGAGAGAGAGAGAGAGAAAGTAAAAATGGGGGAAGAGGATTGGCAGACCAAGGGCAGAAAGAGAGAGAGGGAGGGAGGGAGGGAGAGGGAGAGACAGACCTTTTTGACATCTAAAATTAAGATAATACTGCATATATCCTTTTTACCTTTATGATACACACACACACACACACACACACACACACACACACACACACACACACACCTATAAGGTAAAAAAGGATATATATGCAGTGTTATCTTCATTTTAGATATCAAAAGGGTTTTGAGGCTCCCAGTGTTTTGTTTTTGGTGGGAAACGGGTCCAAGTGGCTCTTTAAGTGTTTTTGGTTGCCTACCCATGGCCTAGATAGTACAATTACCTGGGTTTTAAACCCAGCATCTTGAAAAAAAAAATCCTTTCCTCTGTTTATTTCAGATGAAGTGTCAAGCTTCAAAGAAACTTTATTCTGCTTCAACCATTGTTGTTTCTTAGCATGCCTATAGACCCAGGGGGGAGGGTGGGTGATTGAAATGCTCATTGCAGGTGTAACAGTCCAGTGTGAGAACCAAGGTCATGAGAGAGCCAGTGGCTGGGAACTGGAGATTTTTCTCATAACTATTGTCTGACATCTAATTGGGGAATGTGTGCACTGTGGGGGGGGGGGGAGACAGATTATATACTTTTAATTTACTGTTCAGGGACCAATTTAGCCAGAGCTGGTTTTCTATTCATCAGTGCTGATAGCGTGTGCTCAATAAAGTTTTGCATTAGAAATTGGACTGTCTCAGCTGGGCTAACTTCATTGGGATCATCAGTCGGAACCTTGACATGAAAGGCAAAATTGTTGGCTGTCAAAAGCTGCTAACCAGTGAGGAAATGAAATGGAAGATTCCTGGAATGTCTTGAGAAAAAAAAATCAAGTTCAAAGTCTTCATGTTCCAATTACAGCTGCTATGAGACATCCCAGTCCTGTACTTTCCACCAGCTGCAGGTCAAAAATGGCTAGCAGGGTTTTTCCTAATAGTGCTAAATATTACTTGTGCTAAATCATCATGAATTACTTTTAAGCAACAAACGAGGAGGATTTTGTCATTTCCTTCTTCCTCATGTCTCGCTTGTTTAGCAGTTGGGGACTAAAATTGTGAGAGTCTATCCCTTGTCAGTTCTGCCATCTTCGGCTCCAAGCCTCTTAGGCATCGTGTCATCAATAGCTGGGGGCTGAGTGGGCAGGGGGAAGGAATTGAGGGACCAAATAGGCAATAAATGTGGATTAGTTTAGCGCTGGGAAATAGGAAGGGGAGAATGACAGTTGAGGAAGACCAGGGATGCTTTGAACCAGTTCATGCCAGTCTTTAAGGACACAAGAAGTTGTAGATGCTTGGGAAAGGAATGTCAATTGCTCCAAACACGGCACCATTCTCAAAACACCTAGACATCCGCTCATTGGCTGGAGATGAACCAGTAAAGTGTCAATGCTGCTAACATCAGACGTTTTTGCTTTGACAACATATGGAGATCCAACCATTTTCCTTCTTATGTTTTACTCTTAGAATTAGAGTTAGAATTAGATGATACTGGAGGGGGGAGGAATGTGCATGCGAGTTTAGTTAGACATACCAATATTGTAACTAATGTGAGAACCAAGGTTTTTGAAATAAGAGATGATAAGAATTGGCGGGTTGGAGAACTGGAGGGAGAGCCTGCATTTCAAACTAATTAGAGAATGTGATTTATGACTGTAAATTAGAGGAGGGAATTGTGCTTTGATACTATGTGCTCAGGAGAGGGGAATTCAGATTTTGGCTTTGGCTATGTAAGTGACGCTGCTATGCTTCTCGAATAAAGATTCCTTAAGGTAAACAATGCCTCGAAGTTCTTTGAAACGTTTCATCTGTCGGAACCATGACATTAAACCAAAATCTGGGCAACAGGTTCCTGTGGGATCCAGGGCAGAATTGTACGGAAATAGTTTGCATGCTTTTGCATGGAAAATTTAGTTCTAGCCTGACTTTACTGCTCCCAACATCTTTTAGTAAAAAAAGCCTATCACTTCATGTATAGTTTAATGAAGAGAAGGATGAGGGTGACATGATAGCAGTGTTCCAATATCTCAGGGGCTGCCACAAGAAAGAGGGAGTCAAGCTATTCTCAAAAGCATCTGAAGACAGGACAAGAAATAACGGATGAAAACTAATCAAAGAGAGAAGCAACCCAGAACTAAGGAGAAATTTCCTGGCAGTTAGAACAATTAATCAGTGGGACAACCTGCCTCCAGAAATTGTGAATGCTCCAAGACATGGAAGTTTTAAAGAAGAGATTGGACAGCAAGGGGTTGGACTAGAAGACTTCCAAGGTCCCTTCCAACTATTCTATTCTATTCTATTCTATTCTATTCTATTCTATTCTATTCTATTCTATTCTATTCTATTCTATTCCATTCTATTCCATTCTCTATTCCATTCCATCCTATTCTACTCTATTCTTCCATTCCATTCAAATCGAGTCGAGGGTCTTTCTTTCCTAAGGGATCAGACTGGGGCAGGTCTGACAATCCCGTCTGATTTTTTTATACTCCAAATCCCGATTCCAATCCAGCCAGATCTAAAGTCAACAAGGAGAGAAGCAACCTAGAACCAAGGAGAAATGTCCTGACTGTTAGATCAATCAGTGGAATAACTGATTGTTGTAAATGCTCCAACACTGGAAGTTTTAAAGAAGAGTTAAATTTAAATTTACCGACAAAGAATAAAAGGGAACTAATTAACCTTCCATCCCATATTTGGGTAGACCAGGCTGTTCTGACAGACCGGTCTCACCAGAAAACACTTTTAAAGACGAGATTGGACAACCATTTGTCTTTAATGGTATACGGTCTCTTGCCTGAGGTTGGACTAGAACAGTGGTTCTCAACCTGTGGGTTGGGACCCCATTTGAGGTCGAACGACCATTTCACGGGGAGACTTCTCGTCGGCTAGCTTTCCCTCTGCCGGCAGACCCTTATGCGGGTCCAAAGTCCCCTGGAGGTGCGACTTCTGTCGAGGAGGCTCTGCTCGGCTGCTGAGGAGCGGTGGCTCCCTCAGCTGTCTGAGCCATCTCTGAGGGCCAAAGGAAAAGAAGATCAGCCAGTAAAATGGCCGATCACCCTGCTGCTTCAAACCGCAAGTCAAAGAACATCTAAGCTGTAAGAACCCCCGTGGTGAATCCGGGTGAGACTTTTCTTTGTTTTGCTCTCTATTCTATTTTGTCTTTGCTACCTGAAAGAGCCTTTTTGGAATTACTTCCCTGGCTTGAAAAGGCAGCTTCTACATTTTTTTGGGGAAGAAAGGCGTTCTATAAAAACAGAACAAAATTTTAAAGACTATATTTACTTTTATATTTTTTGGGGTACAGAAATTTTTTTTTCTGTTCTTTTCCTTTTTCTAAGAACTGTACTAGCATCCTATGCTGGAAGATTATTTCTTTTTCACATTATACTTTAAAAGATAGAAAAAAGGAAATGGGTTTGGAAAATACCTTTTTTAACTTACTGAGGACATCTAGTGGCAAAAATTTAATATTGCAGCCTCTGGTTACTTGGTTTGAAGATAGCTGACCTTCAAAATACTTTTGAAGAGGAAAGATAAGCTGGGGAACTGTGGGGGTGGATATTGCCTAAATTATATTAAATATAGCCTCCACAAAAAAGAAAAAAGAGACTCTTTTTAATTACTATCAAAATGGAGAAACCTCAGTCACATTTAAACTGTACACTTATATTGGAAAAGATCTATGAGGCTACTGCAGAAATATGTGCTACAATGAAAAAGTTTACTACAGAACTAAGATCTAGGGATTTCACTTCAAATGTTCAAATGGACGTCCAGGCTATATCTGACTATGGTATAAATCAAAATATATTAGAAGAGGAATCAACAGAGATAAAAGAGGAAATTTTTCTATCTTACAAACCTCCCGTCAAGGAAGAGAGATACAGACGTCTAATGCAGAGGATGGGATTGCTATTATTTCAAAGGCTACTGCAAGCAACAAAGACAGATCTACTGGCTGAAAGGGAAGCATCCCTATGGACACGTGTTGGCACAGGAAAAAAGCCAGAATTAGACTGAAAAGAGAAATTTAAAATTGTGTAATGGATTTAAAGGCAATGTTTGATTTATGGTTTGTTTTAAGGATTATGATTTAGAGTTAGAAGCAAGAAAAAATATAAATAAATAAATGTGTGTGTGTGTGTGTGTGTGTGTGTGTTTTCTGAGGTTTTCGCGGGTATTTGTATGTAGGTCTTTGGTTATTCGGGTTTTCTCCCGCATCAAATTGGAAGTGTCTTGGCGACGTTTCGATGAAGTCTCATTCGTCATCTTCAGGCTGGTGCTTTCGGCTTCGTGCTTCCAGGAGCAATGTGTGATCGTGGCTGTTTCTTCCTTAATATCTCTTCCCATTCTGATTCAGTCAACCGGGGGAGATGTTTTGTTGGAATGTTAAACTCCTTCTAATTACTCTCACCTAATGAGAAGGAAGGACTCACTGGAGAAGAACCTAATGGTAGGAAAGATTGAGGGCAATAGAAGAAAGGGACGACAGAGAATGAGGTGGCTGGATGGAGTCACTGAAGCAGCAGGTATGAACTTAAGTGGACTCCAGAAGATGGCAGAGGACAGGAAAGCCTAGAGGAATACTGTCCATGGGGTCGCGATGAGTCGGACACGACTTTCGCAACTAACAACAACAAATTACTCTGTTTTAAGAAATTGATTATTAAACCCTTTGCAAGTAATATTTTAGTCCTACTAATTTCAACATAACCAGTGCAGTGATAACAAAGGTTGGGCATATTGTTCACTATAATCAATATCACTGAAAAAAATGGAAAAATAAACATCCACACTGAATCAATAATAATACATTACTTTAGTTCAGGGGTAGGCAACCTTGGATCTTTTATGACTCATGGACTTCAACTCCCAGAATTCTCATGCTGGCTCTGGGAGTTGAAGTCCATAAGTCATAAAAGAGCCAAGGTTGCCTACCCCTACTTTAGTTGAACGGATAACATTTATCATTTGACAACATACATTCTGTGCACTCAGTAGGATACACCCTACATTTTTAAAGGAGACAACGATGGCTTTCTTTTTGTTTTTCAGGGAACAACATGTGTTGCTTTCCTTAGCGTAAGGTAGCCCAAAACAACATCTGAAGGAAGCATTCTGATATAGGCAAACTCTTCTGTTGTACTAAATCTCAGTTTGCTCTGAGGATCGGTGTAGGCTGCCTGTAAGGGAAGCACAAACTGAAATGGATCAGACATGGCACATTTTTTAAAAACAGCAAAAATCAATACTGTATGGCAAACATGAAGTGGCCATTTAGTTTTCCTTCTTTGGTTCTATCCATCCGTGTTTTCCTAATAATAAAAGTTCAAATTTTAAAATCTGTCCTGAAATGGTTTTTCTATTTAACTAAGTTCCACCTGGTAATAATGGTTATTAATACAGTGCTAGGCTGCATTAACAGAGGGATAGAATCAAGATCACATGAAGTATTAATATCACTCTACAATGCCTTGGTAAGGCCACACTTGGAATACTGCATCCAGTTTTGGTCACCACGATGTGAAAAAGATGTTGAGATTCTGGAAAGAGTACAGAGAAGAGCAACAAAGATGATTAGGGGACTGGAGCTAAAACATATAAGGAACGGTTGCTAGAATTGGGTATGTCTAGTTTAACGAAGAGAAGGACGAGGGGGGACATGACAGCAGTATTCCAATATCTCAAGGGCTTCCATAAAGAAGAGGGAGTCAAGCTATTCTCCAAAGCGCCTGAAGACAGGACAAGAAGCAATGGGTGGAAACTAATCAAGGAGAGAAGCAACCTAGAACTAAGGAGAAACTTCCTGACAGTGAGAACAATTAATCAGTGGAACAGCCTGCCTCCAGAAGCAGTAAATGCTCCAACACTGGAAGTTTTTAAGAAGAGACTGGACAGCCATTTGTCCGAAATGCTGTAGGGTTTCCTGCCTGAGCAGGGGGTTGGACTAGATGACCTCCAAGGTCCCTTCCAACTTTATCATTATTATTATTATTATTATTATTATTATTATTATCATCATCATCATCATCATCATCATCATCATCATCATCATCATCATCATTATTATTACCTGAAAAGAGAGCATAGCAATAGGACAGTGATGGCGAACCTTTTAGAGACCGAGTGCCCAAACTGCAACCCAAAACTCACTTATGCATCATTGGGTGCCAGGTGGGTGTGGCCTATTGAGTGGGTGTGGCCCATTGGATAGGCATGACTACGGTGGTAACAGCAGACTGGGCAGGACTAAAATCAATCAATTCCAACTTTGCAAGATCTTTTTTGACTGACTGATTGAACCTTTTTTTTTTGTACATGGCGGCGGAGGCCTAAAGCAAAAAGGTTTTATAAAACCCAGTTCAAGGCCTAGGACTGGGCCGACGGCCCACGTGCCCACAGAGAGGGCTCTGAGTGCCACCTGTGGCACCCGTGCCATAGGTTCGCCACCACTGCAATAGGATAATAGTATAACTATGAGACTTGCCATAGAATCAGTAATATCTGAAGGAATCATGGAGGTCATTTAGTTCAGGGGTCGGCAACCTTTCTGGGGTGGCGGCCCAGTGGAAAAGGGAGGGACAGGCAACTTGAGTGCACACGCGCACGAAGGGGGCTGTGTGCGCATGCTTGCGAAGGCTGTGTGCGCATGCTTGCGAAGGGGGCCATAAGCATGCGCACGAGAGGGGCCATGAGCATGCACGCGAAGGGGGCCGTGAGTATGCACGCTCCGCAAATAGGGCTGCTAACGCAGGCGTGCGGCTCAACTAGCACCGGTGAGGCTCGCAGCTCAGCTAGTGCCAATGCAAGGGCAGGGGGTGAGCCACTGGCCAGCCACTCACGTGTCCCGGTGGCTAAGAGGCCACGGCCCGGTAGTGGGCTGTGGCTCGTAGGTTGGGGACCTCTGCGCTAAATCAGTTGAAAATGAAGCCTGCCATAGAAAATCCTGCCAAATGTTTGGTCTGTAAACATTACGCAGTGCGCGATGAATCACAGCTGCCGGAAAGTTTTTTCGCATACAGGAATCGTATCGCTGCACGCACTTCACATTGGTGGGATTTTCTATGGCAGGCTTCATTTTCAATTGATCTAGTGAACGAGTCAGCCACAACACAGCTTTCTCCTTCCACTCCTCACTGCCTACTGCATCGGCCCGGTGCCATAGGACAGGCGTCACTCTCCCCCCGCCTATTTCTCACACATGCTCAAACAAGAGGTTTATTTCCAAACTGCCCTTGTATGCAGCCTGTGATGCCACAGGAATTTCTGATGCTGCATCCTTCATCTTTATTGAGCTAACAGCACATCATCTATAACAGTAAAAATTATACAATCTCCAATTTTTAAAGCACTGATCAGCTCTGCTGGGTCTCACAAATGTTCTGCATAAATTAATAATACGCCCTTTCAGTCTCTCAACTATGCTATACAGTAGTGACCAAAATTGTGGAAACCTTTTGGGAAAAGTGTACAGTAGAAATGCCACCTTTGGTTAAGTTTCCACCAATTTTTCTTCTAATTTCTTTATAACTGTAGCCTTGTTCACTTAATAATTCTATTTTATATCGCTTTCTGGGTGACCAGTCAACTCTCTGCACTGTTACTTCACTTTTATTACATTTTACAAGCTCACTAAAAGAAAGAACACAAAAAAAAACCCCTCAACCAACTTGATAGCGATCACATAAAACACTGACAAATGTCCTCCTCTCAGCTTCAATGCATGACATCAATAACTGAATCCTACTGTAAACCGATTGGCTCATTGCCAAAAGAAGATGACACCCGATTGGCTCTCTAAACACTCCTGCTCATTGGCTACAACCAGATGAAGGCAAGCTACCTGAGATCAGCCTAAGCAAGTTGTGCTTCCTTTTTCTGGTTATTTGGCTATAACCTTTCATAGAATACAACACAGATAATTGAACAAACTTTGTTGCATTACATTCTTGATTAAATTATATTTCCATTAATATATAATTTTATGCTAGAAGAGATCAACCCCGACTGCTCTTTAGAAGGCCAGATCCTGAAGTTGAAACTCAAGTACTTTGGCCACCTAATGAGAAGGAAGGACTCACTGGAGAAGGGCCTAATGCAGGGAAAGATTGAGGGCAATAGAAGAAGGGGACAACAAAGAATGAGATGGCTGGATGGAGTCACTGAAGAAGTAGGTGTGAACTTAAATGGACTCCAGAAGATGGTAGAGGACAGGAAGACCTGGAGGAACGTTGTCCATGGGGTCGCGATGGGTCGGACACGACTTCGCAATTAATAACATAAAAATAATTTTGTAGTAATACTCCAAAAAAGTGGTGTTATTAGCCATCAAACCTCAAAAATACACTTTTCCCAAAAGATTTCCACAATTTTGGCCACTACTGTGCAATATGAAAGCAATAGACTGAGGTGATGGACAGGGCAGCTGTCTTTCAGAGGGGAGGTCTACTTTTTAAATCTATCATTAAGGAGTTTCCAACAAGTATTGAGAAGTTTCCCAGATAAAAGTGTAAGAAAAACTGTTGAACAATGCTAAACTGCT
The DNA here is from genome assembly GCF_016545835.1 of Crotalus tigris. Taxonomy (NCBI): domain Eukaryota; kingdom Metazoa; phylum Chordata; class Lepidosauria; order Squamata; family Viperidae; genus Crotalus; species Crotalus tigris. The sequence goes on along the minus strand of NW_024100630.1, from coordinate 174,621 downwards.
AAACAGCAGTGGAGGTATTAGAAATTAAATTCTAAAAATACTCACCGGAAGTCCTGAAATATCAGAATATTTTTTGACTGGTTTAAATGAAGGAAGAGCATCAATACTGAAGTCTGGGGAAAAAAGACATTAAAAAGAAATTAACAAACCTGGCTGGCCTCCAATTCTCAGTCCATATACACTGAAATTTTTAATCTAGTGCCATCACTTTTTCCAATCAGCACAAATATACAGATAGTATCCTGGCCAAGCGAGGACGCGTAATTAGATGCTAATGCTAAGTACCTCCTATTGAAATTTGAAAGTATTCATTTAAATTAAACTGTAAAGTACCAGTTAACTCAAATTACAATATGTTCAAATCATGGAATCTGATTCTTCTTAATAAGTCATTTCCATCCAGAGTATGCCTCTTCTGAAGATTACTCAGAATTACAAAAACTTCAACTAAAATACATACCTTATAAAATATAAGGCATCAATAGGCTGATTAATAAAGAGGATTTTAAAAAAAAACTAATACTACACACGCAAAAATGGTTCTTCCAAGAAATTAAAACCGTCCAAATGAGGAACACAAACACAAAAATGAACTTTGGCAAAAGGAACGCAAAGCACTTAGAAAAAGATAAAAAAGTAGTGTATTTCATGGACTGATGGGGGCCACTGCTTCAAAATCAAGTCTTCCATTCAAAAATATCACTGTAGCCAGATGAATATTGGCATTTTCTACTCCCTCTCTAAAATTGCATTATGATAATTGCTACTTTAATTGGTAATTATTATAATCTGAAGCAGATGATTCGGTAGTTTTCATAATCAGGCAGGGCCAATTTATTTCACTAAGAAATATCTATCACAATCTTTTCACAGAAAAGCAACAATTTCAGCAGTTTTGAGAAAGATGTGACGATTGTTTTTTTTGAAATGAGAAGAAAAGCAATTAAAGACCTTATCGGAACTCTTCTCCGGCAAAACGGATGGCAACAATTAAGTATAATCACAGGAATTTATTATGATAATACCCTTCAGGATAAAACGGGAATCTTATTTTTAGATAGGTCAGATTGTGTTGTTATTACAATTGTTAACAGCAGAGTTCCTTTGGTCCTAAACAAACAAAAACCAAACCCGCTAGTCCCTGCGGCCCCATTTGCACTTGCATGTGGGCTCAAATGGGGCCGCTAGTGCCAGGCAGGTGTGCGAGGCCCGTCTGCGCATCCGCGAATGGGGCCACTAGCACCAGATGGGTTGCGCGACCCATTTGTGCATGTGCGAATGGGGCTGCTAGCCGCCACGGGGGAGGCGCGCGGCTGTTTGTGCATGCACACGGCCCCAGCACGTGCCACACATGTGAGCAGGGCCACTAGTGCCGTACAAGTGCATGTGGTCCTGATTGCATATGTCCCTTCCAACATTATTATTCTATTATTATTGTTGTATTATTATTATTATTATTATTATTATTATTATTATTATTATTATTATGGATCATCGCATAGTCGGCCAGATGTTCAGACTGGATTTGGCATTTTTGTCTACGTATCGAGTCCTCCTCAAGGACCTGGGATAGGCAGATGTGGATGTTTGATGGTATTACAGATATCGTCGCAGGATGGAAGCAGTTCCTAGTAAGGTTGCCTTTTGCAATTGACCAATGGCGAATTTGTCAATGCCAATGGTGTTCAAGTGGTGCTCCAGTTGTTTTGGTATTATTATTATTATTATTATTGTTATACTGTAACCACAAAGGTCTCTGCACTTTTCTTCAGATGCATTTGATACCTTCTTTTTTACATTTAAAGCATTTCTAAGTTATTAGATATACTCCTTTAAAAAACAGTTATCTGTGGTACTGATAATTTTTATCTTTTGAAATGATGGCTGTAAGTGTTCTTCCATATTTCAATGTATTGTAATTGTCTTTTTTTTAGGATATGGACATTTATTTGCGAAGGCATAGCACGTACTCCATGTCGCTCTAATTATGTTTCTGTTCGTGCTGAGTAAATATGCCCCTGAATTTCCTTTGCTGAAATCTACTTGGTCAGAAATATATCTCACAACGTGAAAAGAGTTTTGAAGAATTTTATAAATACGTAGGGGGAAAAAAATCTAAAGAGCTTACAGCTTGGATCGTTTAATTGCCACGGCAGTGTTCTTTCTGAAGAAAGGATTTGCTTCAGATTCTTCCATGTTCTATTCTTCTTGCCAGCTGCTGCGCCTCCAGTTCCAGAATGCTGGAATGTTTAAAGAGCATATTTAACAAGGATACAGACACTCTTTAAATAGCTCTTGTTGCAGCACTTATTAAAACAGGTTAATCTAGGAGAGAAGCAACCTGGAATGAAGGAAAAACTTCCTAACAGTCAGGACAATTAACCAGTGGAACAGAAGTTGCCTTCTACATGGGGGGGAGGGGCAAACCCTTCATGTGTAGTATCAAAAGGGAACCGTTTTAGATAGGTCAGATTGTGTTAGGCCACATGGTGCTTCACGCCATTGCTGTTTCTTGCGGTAGGAAGCTGCGTGGCACTTCGGGCCGTTTCTGCTGCTCACGGAAAGAGGCTGCATGGTGGAAACAGCCCAAAGCACCGCACAGCTTCCTACCGCAAGAAACAGCAATGGCATGAAGCACCATGTGGCCTCCTGCCATGAGCTGCAGGAACAGCACCGCACAGCTCACTGCCACAAGCTGTTTCTCTCTGTCCCAGATCAAGAGAGGATTATTTTAAGCTTCTTTCTCTTTGTGTTTCCCCTATTTCTCCGTATTTTTATCAGCTACTTCATTCCTTTTTAATAGCTCTGCTGCATCTTCCCCAAAGGTCATTTTTGCACGATTCCTTTATAATGGTAGTTCATCTACAATTGTCAACAGCCAAGAAAAAAAATGGATTAAAGTCTATGGAGCTTTTGGTTTTTGATCCAGCTTCAATTTAAAGTTCTTCATATTCTAAATTACTTGGATCCAAGAACCCCATGCTCCCACACTAGTGCAGGTATTTGTTTCCAACATAACTCTACTGGGATCTACATTTAAATTCTTGTCCTCTTATATTCTTTTTTTAAATATAGTGTTGTTTTTAAATGTAGTATTGTTAATATTATTTTAATAACATTACTGATTTAAAGCTAGGCTGCATTAACAGAGGGACAGAATCAAGATCACGTGAAGTATTAATACCACTTTACAATGCCTTGTAAGGCCACACTTGGAATACTGCATCCAGTTTTGGTCACCACGATGTAAAAAAGATGTTGAGACTCTAGAAAGAGTACAGAGAAGAGCAACAAAGATGATCAGGGGACTGGAGGCTAAAGCATATAAGGAACGGTTGCTGGAATTGGGGATGTCTAGTTTAATGAAGAGAAGGAGAAGGAGGAGGGGGGACATGAGAACAGCATTCCAATATCTCAGGGGCTGCCACAAAGAAGAGGGAATCAAGCTATTTTCCAAAGCGCCTGAAGACAGGACAAGAAGCAACGGGTGGAAACTAATCAAGGAGAGAAGCAACCTAGAACTAAGGAGAAACTTCCTGACAGAACAATTAACCAGTGGAACAACCTGCCTCTAGAAGCGGTGAATGCTCCAACAATGGAAGTTTTTAAGAAGAGACTGGACAGCCATTTGTCTGAAATGGTATAGGGTTTCCTGCCTGAGCAGGGAGTTGGACTAGATGACCTCCAAGTTTCCTTCCAACTTTATTATTAGTATTATTATTAAATGGAGTTAATGGCCGTACTGTGCATATCAAGTATAAATCAGACAAGAAAGATAAATATTTAAATAAAGAGTAGGAAGAGGAAAGAAAGGTTAGAAAGAAAGCAATAGAAAGCATAGGGAAGGAAGAACAAAAGAGAAATACGGAATTACACAATGTGTCCCACATTCCAAAGTTAAACTGCTATAGATAAAGAAAAGGTTATTTGTCTCAAGAAAATGTAACACATCTGTGGAAAAAAATACATACAATAAAGCTTGGAGCTTTAAAAGGAAAATGCTTGATAGAAGTTTCTATTGGCCCTGTGCTTGTATTGATCGTCATGGCTTTGTTTTCATTCACTATTTCTGCATTGGTACTCTGGAAAAAAAATACATATATCAATCTGAGAGAGGAGGAAATGCAGTTTTATAAAACCCAACCCTTAATCCAAACTTATTTCAGAATTTTATTAAAATTATTGCATTGTTTTGCTCACTGTTAAACCAGTAATCCTAAACCATGTATGTGTAAAAACAGACTGGCTTCATACTATATCTACTAAATCATAAAATGGCTTATTTGGTTTTGGCTTAGGGTGCTGCACAAATCCAGTCAATGTAATTTGTAAAACATGACCCATGACTTCACTATGTGAGCCCAATCAACTGCCCAGGAATCTCTAATTAAACATCGTAACTTAGCACATTGTTCAAAATAAAGTGATTGCAGCATTATGCTGGCATAATTAAATATACTGAAACTACTGCACGGTGGCTTTTGAAAAGGTAGTTAACTGTTAGGGTTAATTTTAATAATGCTCTCTACTTCCCTCTGAAAATCAGAAAATCCTAATAGCAAATGCATGAGACAAACACATACACACACGTGCACACACACACACACACACACAATACTCCAAGATCCATTTTATAAGCATCAAGTTAGTTAGTCACCCATTTTGTCAGAGGTGTTTGAGAAATTGAAAAAAAAAACACATTTAAGACTCTATGTTGAGGACTGGATTCAACTAATATACAAAATGCTCCTTTGTAGAAAACATGTAACCTATAAAATACCAAAAAAATATACCCAGAAATAATATGTAGCATAAGCATACTATCCTTAAGATCAATATGTTAATTGTGCTGTAATCTTGAAGATGCGCCTATATTATTAGCTGCTTTGAAAAAAGGAAATAGACTATGAAAAATTGCCTTTAAAAAAGACCTCCAAGCTCCCTTACTATTATGACTATTACTATTACTACTTACTACTATTATTACTATTTATTATTATTAATATTATTATTGCTGCTGCTGCTGCTGCTGCTGCACACGCAAGGCTTACACCTTAATTTTCCGCAAGGGCGAAGTGCAGCAGACGCCGTTCTCTGTACACAAAAGCGAGCACAACTGAATGCTGCAACATCACTAAATCGATCTACGTTGTGTATCAATACTTCGAGCTACGCTTAAAAAACGTGGCTTACCATCAATCTGGGTTTGTCCGGAACAGGCCTGGTTTCCCTTCAATTTCCTTCCAGGCCGCGGGGGGGGAGAAAGGGGGGAGGGGGAATAACAATAATAATAATAATAATTAAAAACGAGAGGAGCGACGAAAGCCCAACGGAGACGCGTCGCCTTCGATGACGTCACTGAGGCGAAAACTGTCGGGAGGCGGTGTTTGTGAGCGGTAATTCCAAGCAGGGACGCTTCATCTCTCTCTCTCTCTCTCTCTCTCTCTCTCGATTGGTGCATAGGGAAAGGGGGCGGAGCCACCAAGCGTTCTTAGACGGAGTTTTGGCGCTGGGACGTCTCGCTCTCTGGTTATATCCAGAGCGCGAGTGAGGAGGAACCGGAGAACGCTGTTCAAGGTTTTCCTATTTTATACGGAGACCTGGGATTTAAATTTAAATAGCAGGCTTTCAAGTTCCTATGATCAAACCTCAGTTCAGTGTCTTGATATGGTAAGCCCTGTTTAAGGGAAAGGGGCTATTTCAGACGGCCAGTAGCGGTTCAATGGCCAGCAACCTGTGATTTCATATAGCAAATGTTTATTTAGCTAAGCCATTGTAATAATAATGATGATGATGATGATGTAATGATAATATAAAATAATATAATGATAATATAAAATAATATAATGATAGAACAATAATAGCAATTATTGCTATTGCTATTATTCTCATCATCACTATATTGTTATTGTTTTAATAGTAACAATTGTTATTGTTTTAATATAGAGAATAGCAATAAAAATAATAATTGCTATTAAAATAAAAATAATAGCAATTATTGCTGTATTGTATTGTATTATATTATATTATATGATCATATGATCATATCATATATTATTATATTATATTATATTGTATTGTATTATATTATATTATATTATATTATATTATATTATATTATATTATATTATATTATATTATTTATTATTATTTATATTGTTGGAAGGGACCTTGGAGGTCTTCTAGTCTGTACCGTTTCAGACAAATGGCTGTCCAGTCTCTTCTTAAAAACTTCCAGTGTTGGAGCATTCACAACTTTTGGAGGCATTTTGTTCCACTGGATAATTGTTCTAACTATCAGGAAGTTTCTCCTCAGTTCTGGGTTGCTTCTCTCCTTGATTAGTTTCCATCTGTTGCTTCTTGTCCTGCCTTCAGGTGCTTTCCTGACAGTTGGAACAATTAACCAGTGGCACAACTTGCATCTAGAAATTGTGGAAGCTTCAACACTGGAGGTTTTTAAGAGGAGATTGGATAGCCAACTCTGTTATTCTTTCTATTCTATTCTATTCCATTCCATTCCGTTCTAATCCATTCCATTCTACTTATTCCATTCCATCCCATTCTATTCCATTCCATTCCATTCTATTCTGTTCTAATCTATTCCATTCTAATCTATTCCATTCTATTCCATTCCATTCTATTCCGTTCTAATCTATTCCATTCTATTCTATTCCATTCCGTTCCGTTCTAATCTATTCCATTCCATTCTAATCTATTCCATTCCATTCCATTCTACTTATTCCATTCCATCCCATTCTATTCTATTCCATTCCATTCCATTTTATTCCGTTCTAATCTATCCCATTCTTATTCCATTCCATTCCATTCTATTCTATTCCATTCCATTCTATTCTTTTCTTTTCTATTCTATTCCACTCCATTCCATTCCATTGCATTCTATTCCGTTCTAATCTATTCCATTCCATTCTATTCTATTCTATAAGGATTACAAATCAAACAACGACATCTTTAAACGAGGTTCAGCGAAGCGGGAGGGAAGGAAGGCGTTTCTTTCGCGGAAAGGAGCTGGGGAGGGCGGGAGGAGAAAGATTCAACTAAGAACACTGATACCACCCCCTCCCACCCACCCACCCACCCACCCACCGCTTCCTCGCTCCCAGAAACTCACCGCAAAAGCCCCCCCCCCATCAGCCCCGCTGCGAGGGACAGGCGGGGTCCCGGGGTGCAGCGGCATCGCCCCACCTGCCCCTGCAACCGGAGCCGCCCCCCCCCAGGTTGCACCCAGCGACTGAAAGTATCGCCCAGGAGAAGCTTCCCCCCCCCACTCTCCCTCCGTCCCCTCCGAGCTCGCTTCGAAGTTCTCCGTCCGAGCCAAAATTGGCTAGAGAGAAAGAGGAAATCAGCGCGCTTCCTTTGCGCGCCTTCCAGGGCCCTGGAGGAAGAACGCCCGGGGCGAGACCGGGTCCCTCCCCGCCCCCCCCCCGATCCTCTGAGGAGGAGGGGGGAAAAAAAGAGTCCCGGCACCCCCCCCCAGCCTTTCCTTGGGAGGGAGGTAAATTGGGAGGGGGGAGGGAAATCACCCACTTTCTTTGCTTCAGTTTTCAGCCCCGTTGGGTTAATGAAGACGTCTTAATAATTAATTATTAATTATCTTGTATGTCAGTGTTTCCCAAACTTGACAATTTTAAGGCATGTGGACTTCAACTCCCAGAATTCCACAGCCAGCAATGCTGGCTGTGGAATTCTGGGAGTTGAAGTCCACATGCCTTAAAATTGTCAAGTTTGGGAAACACCCAAATTTACAACCCAAATGTTGGAGATGTGGTAATGTGGATGCGACATATTTTCAGGTTTGGTGGAATTGTAAAAAGGTAAAGGCTTTCTGGATTATGATTTGGTGGAACGTTCAAAAGATTTTTAAAAGGAAGATAAAGTTCCCCCCTCAGTTATTCCTATTGGGTATCTTTGTGGATTTAAATGACAAAGAAACTATTTTAATGTTGAATTTATTAACTGCAGCAAGGTTATTAGTAGGCTCCTATTGGAAGAAGGACTCGTTGCCTACTTTAGAAGAATGTATATTTAAAGTTTCTAACTTTGCAGAAATGGCAAAAATTTCTGCTTATTTGAAGGATCATACACAAGAAAGATATATTATTGTATGGAGAAGATGGATAGATTATATTCAGAAAAAATATGGGATTATAAAGTTTCATTTATTTTATGAGTAAATTTTATAGTAACTGTTGTAGAGATTTGTTTATATGACTTAATTTAAGGAGAGTTAAAGGTTAAGTATGATTTTTTTTCTCTTTTTTCTTATTGTTAACTTTCTTAATAATAACCCTGTATTCTGCTCTGGGAAGCGAGGGGGGGAGGGTTGAGGGTGGGTGGGTGGGTGAGTGGGTGAGTAATGATAATATAGATATGGTAAACGCTTGGGCGTTTCCCCTATGCTGCGTTCATGTGTGTGAGAGGGATGAGAGGGGAGGAAGGAGTAGGGAGGAAGTAGGATGGTTAGAGGAGAAGGGGAGGGGAAGAGAGTAGGAGGGGAGGAGAGAAAGAGGAGGGAAGTGGGGAAGGATAGAGAGGGTGGACGCAGCCTGGGGGGAATGGGCAGGCGGTACCAATGGTTAGGAATTTAATTGTATTTTGTATGAATAAATGGAAAATAAAAACCTTTTAATAAAAAAATTAATTATTATTATTAATAATTCGTAATAACTAATCATTGGTAATTAATAGTTAATAATTGGTAGTTAATAATTGGTAATTAGTGATCAATGATCAATAATCATAAAGTTGGAAGGGACCTTGGAGGTCATCTAGTCCAGTGGTTCGTAACCTTTTTGAACGAATCGCCCCCTTGAGCCAATGAGGAAGTTGTCATGGCCCCCCTCCCCCAACATAACCTCTCAATCATAGGAAATAATTCTTCAATTTATGCAAACCCTTTTTTTTTTGTTTTCTTTAAAATTGTCATCAGGACATATCGATGCAAATAATTTATTTCCAGTCTTTTTCCCATATCTCCCATATTCTGGCCAATGGCGTGCCACTGTATGGGTAGAGGCTGCTGCGCAAGGCGCATGAAGATAAGCGACGCGTATTCACATAGGTACAGCGTTCTGTACTGAAGCTAGCTGGAGGAACATTTGAAAACACAATTCAATCCACTAATAGCGAGCAATCTGATGTTTTTGTACGACAGATATACAGCGTTTCACTGTACGAAAAAGTCTCAAAAGTGTCCCCAAAACATCTTGCTCCATCACCCCCATATCGCCCCCTTTTCGTTCCTTCGCCCCCGTCGCCCCTTTTCATTCCATCGCCCCCCTGAAGAATGAAATCACCCCCTGGGGGGCAATATCGCCCAGGTTAAAAACCACTGATCTAGTCCAACCCCCTACTCAGGCAGGAAGCCCTGTACCATTTCAGACAAATGGCTGTCCAGAGGAAGGATTGAAGAAAGAGCGGGAAAGTGAAGGGATCCTGCGTGCTTCCCTCCCGCCAGGCGCGGCCAAAGGCTGCTGGTTCAAGAGGGAGCCGGACTCCTGCTTGATCAAGGATCTCCTGCTTGAGCAGGGGTGTCGGGCTGGACTAGAAGACCTCCAAGGTCCCTTCCAGCTCTATTCTGATTCCTGGCTGGCCACTCTCGCTCGCTGTGGCCAGGCCCCTTGCCTCATTTTCTCCGCCGCCCCGACCGCTGCTTCCCTTCTGGACTGCGCTGGGGACGTTCCGAGTCCAAAGTCAGACAGGAAGGACCGGGATTGGCCCTTTCAGTCCCCCCCTCTCCCCACGTCCCACTCCGCCTTTCGCGTCCCACCTCCTTTCCGGGACAGCAGCCTCCAGTTGTGCACACCGGAGCCTTCTGAAATGGGATAGGTTCTCCTGCTTGAGTCGGGGTGGGGGGGGGCTGGACTAGAAGACCTTCAAGGTCCCTTCTCACGCAAGAACTGAAGAAAGCTTCTCGGATGAGAAGTGAGACGTTTTTTAAGTTAAAAACAAAGCAAAACAAGGAAGTTCTTTTGAACACCCCTTTTTGGGATAAACTGATGACTTGCTTAACCCCACCTTCCAGCTCAGCTTGTTGGTCTCCTACAAAGAGCTTGGGCCAAGGTGGTCCAGAGGTCCCCTCAAAGGATAAGTAGGGGGCTCCTAACTCCTGGAAGAACCACCTCCCCAATTGGGTGCCCCCTCCCACCGTAGCCAAGTTCCACAAAGTTATTAAAGGTAGCTATTCTCAGAAGCTTGTTTCCGGAGATGAACACCTGGGCTGTCTCTCCATCCGTGGTTCTTTCTTTGTTCTTCCTTTGTTTTTCAGGGGTGTCTCTTGGTGGTTTCAGGCTCTGAGGTTGCTGCAGCACCAACAGATGCAAAACCGTGTTGATGTTTAAGTCGTGGGAAAAGAAATAGGGTGATACCAGACAGTACATGAAGCAAATTTGTCTGAAATGGTATAGGGTTTCCTGCCTGAGCAGGGGGTTGGGCTAGATGACCTCCAAGGTACCTTCCAACTTTATTATTGTTGTTGTTGTTGTTATTATTATTATTATTATTATTAATCCAGGGATCCAGATAATTTGCTTCACCCACAATGCTTTTTAATTTCTGGGCTAACCTTCTCTACAATCTTGCCCATAAAGAAAGGTTGGAGGTAGAACAATGATTATCAAGAACAGCCAGGTCAAGTAAACGCTTTTTCAGGATGGGACATATTAACAACTATTTTGAGACTGCAGCAGCATCACCCTTCTCAGAGAAGCTTTCATCGTTTTATTTATCCAACATTGTGTTACCAATTGTATTTAAACATCTGAAGACCGATCTTGATAAAAACTTAAGAGATGTATTTCACATAGGGTAATTTGTTCTCATTTGCAACTAGATAAAGTATCATTCTGGATTTCCCCCCCCCCCTTTTTTTTTTCTTTTTTCCCTTCTATGTCTTGCTGTATAGTTTATATGGGGTGAAAAAGTGAAAGATTGGCCAAAAGCAAAATTTTGTGAAGAGTAGATTTAGACCTAGATCTTCAGTCCTAGTGTAATAAAAAAAAAACCTTTATCTCATATTGATATGTGCCCCTTTTAAAAATTATACTCATAGAAATCTATTCCTTGGATAAAAATGACATTACTCTAGATTACTCTACTCATTTCAATTCAATTATATGTTTATGGGCTCCCTATAATGCAGTGGTTCTCAACCTGTGGGTCGGAACCCCATTTGGGGTCAAACGACCATTTCACGGGGGTCGCCAAACAATGCAGTCTGCCATTTCCCCTCCCCCCTTTTCCTTAGCTGTGCTACTCCCTTTTATTCTATTGGCTTTTGAAAGCCAACAGAATAGACTCTCTTGAATAGAGTCTAATTCTATTGGCTTTCAAAAGCCAATAGGAATTGTCCAGGCTGTCTCTGCCCTGCTGAGCCCGCCAAAAGTCCCATTCTGCAAACAGTGCTGCACCAGTTGAGTAGTCCTCGACTTAAGACCGGTTGAGTAGTCCTCAACTTACGACCGGTTGGGGGGGTCGCGGCATTAAAAAGTTTGAGAACCACTGCTATAATGCAAAGGACATGAGGATGCCCCCCACTTCCACACTCATTCCTGGGAAAATAAATCAACTGAAGAAAGAATTTGTCCTAGATTTTATTGTTCCTATTACCAAACAGCTTTCTTAAGCACAGATGCATTGGAAAGTTTTGATTCTAGAAAAGTGTTTAAAGAAAGTTTAGCATTAAAAAAAAAAGGGCAGGAGAAAGAGTATTTTTTCTAGTAAGGTCAAAGAATTTGAATTTGAAACTTTGTTAATAAAAATGGCGACAGTTTACAAAGGTTATTAGGTGCAAATAGAAATATGTACTATTTCCACAGCAAGGAAGGTAAAGGAATGGTTAAATTGGTTCTGTTCACAGTGAAGAATACATTGGAGTATTTTTTTTTTTAATTTGGATACCACTTTGGGATTTTGCGCTTGTGAGGAAAAAAAGATGAAATTTTGACTTTGGTTTTGTCGATTAGATAGACTTGTCGTTATAGAAATGGCTAGTTATATATTAATGTGTAAAAGCAAAAAGTTGAGGCTGGAGTGTTTTAATCTTGTACTGTGCTAAAAAGAGTCGGAAGTTGACACCTTTCCCCCTCTTTTTTTCCCTTCTCCTTTTCTTTCCCTTAATCTATTTCTATTTTTTCTTTGTATTTTATATATTAAATAAAATTTAATTAAAAAACCCCTCCATATACAGAGAGACAAGACACCTGAAGACTAGGGCAAAGCAAACTCCAGGACAGGCCCACACAAAGGGTCTTCTTTGGCTACTTTAAAGACTTATGGACTTCAACTCCCAGAATTCCTCAGCCAGCATGGAATTCGGGGAGTTGAAGTCCACAACTCTTAAAACTGCCAAGTTTGGAGACCCCCTGTCCTAACGAATCTCTTCCCAGAGGAAGAAAGCGCCAATGCCCTAGCTCAGGGGTAGGCAACCTTGGCTCTTTTATGACTTGTGGACTTCAACTCCCAGAATTCCTGAGCCAGGCTGGCTGAAGAATTCTGGGAGTTGAAGTTCATGAGTCATAAAAGAGCCAAGGTTGCCTACCCTTGCCCTAGCTCACAGGTTGGCAACCTGCGGCTCCGGAGCCGCATGCAGCTCTTTGAGCCTTCCCCTGTGGCTTCCAACCTCCTCTGCCATTTGCAGAGAGAGACAGAGTCAGAGAGAGGCACTTGCACTTCCCTGCTTCTCTCTCTCTCTCTCTCTCTCTCTCTCTCTCTCTCTCTCTCTCTCTGTGTGTGTGTGTGTGTGTGTGTAAAAGAGAGTAGACTCACAATGTTCTCCGACAAGCTGAAAAGCTTTTTGGGCGGGGCTCCTCCCTTTGCTGTGTCTCTGCAGGAAGCAGGAAGGGCAGGAGAGAGCTAGCTAGGCCAGTTATGCTGACTCCGGAATTCTGGGAGTTAAAGTCCTTGAGTCATAAAAGAGCCGAGGTTGCCTACCCCTGAGCTTGTTAGAGAACAGCTTGAAGCCAGCTTGCCAGGTGAGCAGAAGAGAGGGGGGGAGAGAAAGAGAGAGGGGGGGAGAGAAGGAAAGAGAGTGGGGGAAGAGGACTGGCAGACCAAGGGCAGAAAGAGAGGGAGGGAGACAGAGAGACCCATTTGACATCTAAATGAAGATAACACTGCATATATCCTCTTTTAATCTTTATGAAACCCCGCCCACCCCAAAGCCCAGCAAGTGTATTTCTCAACTCGGTCTACCTCACAGGATTGTTGTGGGGAAAAATCAGAAGGAATGCTTTTTACGATCTGGAGCCCCTGGAGGACCGGAGGCATTGCAAGGGGGCAGCTGGGGTGTGTGTGCAACAGACTGTTTGCGGGGGGGGGGGCGCAGGCCCCTAAGAAAAGGCTGTTGCTTTCTTTAACGTTCCCCTCAGAGCATGGAGCTTTGCAGAAAGTCTGGAGTCTGGACCATAAAGGCCTTTGGAAGGGAATCCCCCCTCCCAGGCTCAGAACCGGAACTGGAGGATTCCCGTGGCCTCATCCCCAGGGCCAGCTGGTCTCTGCCTTAGAGCTCCTCACTCTTTGCTGGTTTGCACACCTGCCATTTCTCCTGATTGCTTCCAGGAGAGTGGGGGCGGCAAAACAGGTCTTTCTAGGCACCTGGGAGTCGCGTCCTGCCTGAGGCATCCTGGGAGTTGAAGTCCACATGGCTGAACGTTGCCAAGGTTGAGGCCTGTAGAGGAGACAACCACTGGTTTTTCTTCTGGGGCTGCTGGGTTTTTTGTTTTGTTTTGTTTTGTTTTGTTTTGTGGTTTACTGATCTTCTGGAGGACTTTCGTGGTTTAGGTCTAGGGCTGGTCTTTGTTTGGCCCTAGCCTGGAGAGATTTGGTAATACATCCATCCCACGTTTTCGATTTGGAATGCCCCATTCTTTCTTGGCTGCACCCTGGCGACGCAATGGCTCCTGGGAAACTCCGAGTGCTTTGCAATCCGTAGGATGCCTTGTGGTTCAGAGAGAGAGAGAGAGAGAAAAAAAATGGAGGAAGTCAACACTCCCCTCCATCTGCATGGGGGGAACGTGTTTCTTCTCCCCCTCTGATTTCTTGTCCCCCCCCCCCACTGCACGCTTGACAGGCATGGGGAGAAGTAGTCAAAGAGGAAGGAAGGATTGCAACTCCTCCCTCTGGACAAAGAGCTGCTGGTGCCCCCCCCATTTCTCCCCCAGGGTTCCCCTGTGTCTCCAGCTCATCCTGGCCAAGGAGCCTTTTTTTCCTGCATAGCCCCAGCTGCCCTTTTCCTTCTCCCCCTCCCCTCCAGTCCTTCCTGGAGAGAAATCCCCCATTTCTCCAGGGTGCCCCAATTCCTGCTCTGGGCTCCTTCCCTGTTTCTCTCTCCTGTCTTGGAGCTGATGGGCCAGAGAGGCTGAGCTGAGCCGGATCTTCCCCTGCAGAGCAACCCATCAGAGGAAGCCCAGGATCCCCACATGATCTCCTTGGAAACACTTTGAGGATTAATTCCCCACCTCCAACGATCCGAAGCCCAGAGTATTGTGCCTTAAACAGCAGCAATAATCGGCAACAATCATACTCACCCCTGACGTTTGCGGCGACAACAGTGATTGCGTCTCGTCGTCTGTATCGTGCACGGGAGAAGAAGGAACGCTTTGTGAAGGAGTCGGATCATTGCAGGGTGCCACTTCCTCATAGAGATTATTTCCGTGTTTCTTACACCGGCCTGACAGATGGCAAAAAGAGAAGACAGTTTATTTGGGGGGGGGGAGCAGCTCCTGCTTGAGCTGGAGAAGGACACTTCCGTAGGAACCTGCATTGAACCGCCATCAATTACCTTACAACAATGATGCCAAACCTCTGGCAATCTAGCAGTTGGTATAGGAGAGATGGTGTTTCCCCCCATATTCTGCGCTCAGAAGTTCTTAATTCAACTGCCATAACTTTTGTGATCTAATCTTAAACTAGCCAGATCTAAGAACCAGCAAGTTTTGACTGATCTTGAAAGGCTAAACAGGGTCTGGCTGGGTTAGAGAATCACAAGCCAATCGGAAGAGGAGACCCGTCCTGGAAGAAGGAAGTAGCAAAGCACTTCCAAATCCTGGCTGAGAAAAGGAAGTGCTGAGATGCACATGGTGAAACTCAACTGAGGAGACACGTCCTGCCTCCTTCCACCCTCTTGTGTCTCTTGCTCTGAGGAGGAGCAGAAGCAGCAGCAGGAACTTCTCCCACCAGACCTTCCTCCCTGCTCCTGCCTGTCCCCAGGTGGGAGTGCAAGAAGGGGCAGAGGGCATGGGGCCCCTCCCTCCATGGACCTCCCCCTCCCGTCAGAGCGTCCCTTTGCTAGGAGACATGGCAAATAGATCTCCTCCAGGGACAGGATTATGGAATTTCCAGCACTTCCCAGATCATTTAAGGCAGGGGTCCCCAACCCCCAGTCTGTGGACTGGTACCCGTCTGCAGCATGCCAGCAAATGGGCCGCACAAACAAGCAAAGCTCCATCCTCGGGATGTCGGCAGTATTGGAAACCACACCCCCTCTGGTCCACGGAAAAACCTTTCTCCGTGGCAATGATCCCTGGGGCCCAAAATGTTGGGGACCTCTGATTTCAGGGGCTTTTCCTGGACTCCTGAGCTGCTGATATTTGCTCCTCTGAACAGGTCCATTGAGGCCATAGAGTTTTCCTCCCAGACAAGAGGAATGTACGGGATGTATTGAGATTTGCAGGAAGTGGAAAAATGACTGCGTATCTTCTTCCTTCCTTTCTGACCCCTGTTCAAAAGGCTGTTTGTGGAGGAGGGTCTTGTGGGGGCTCATGGCTGCAACTCTCAGAGAGGCTCTTTCCTATCAACACCAGCTCAGTTAATCCAGAAAGAGACAGGAGGGTGTTTCACTTACGGTTCAGGAAGAAAATTACAAGTCCCAAGACAAGCAAGACTACGGGAACCACAATTCCCACAATAATCTTCCACGCATCTGTTAAAGAAGGAGAAACATGGTTCCTATTAGATTAGACCCACGGTGGCGAACCTATGGCACGCATGCCACAGGTTGCATGCAGAGCCCTCTCTGTGGGCACACGCGCTGTCACCCCAGCCCTAGGCCTTCAGCTGGGTTTTATAAAACCTTTTTGCTTTAGGCCTCCGCTGCTGGGTGCAAAAAAAAAAAAAAGATTCAATCAATCGATCAATTTCAACTTCTCACGGGAAAAAAAAGATCGCGCAAAGTTGGAATTGATTGATTGAATGTTTTAATCCCACACAGTCTGCCATTACCACTGCAGCCACGCCCACCCAATGGGCCACACCCACCCAATGGGCCACACTCACCCGGCACCCAATGATACATAAGTAGGTTTTGTATTGCAGTTTAGGCACATGGTCTGTAAAAGGTTTGCCATCACTGGATTAGACAGTTCCTGGAAGTGGAGATGCTGAGCAATGGAAGCGTTTCCCAACCTGCATTCGCCTCCAGGAAGTGCCCCCACCTGAAGGAAGCCCCTCCCCTCCAAGGCTGCAGGGGGCAGAGCGAATGGCCTTGGAGGGCAGAAGGAAGAGCCACCACCTATCGTCTCCTCTATCACATCATCTATCATCATCTATCATATGTTCATGCCTGTTGCTATTGCATTACCACTTCCAGCTCCTGTGACGGAAAGCGTTTCCTAACATGGGATGTTGCAGAAGAAAATTACCCCACTACCATTTATTTTCAAACATTTGTGTAAAATCTAACTTCTAATGCCAGACCCTCCCAGCCTCTCACCTATTTCCTTCTGTTTAAATGCCAAGATCAGGGGCTCCTGCAGGCCCTTGTGCTCCAGGTGACACCGAAAATGGTCCCTCTCCTTGGGGTCGATCTCGATGCCGAGCCAGAGATAATAGGTCCCATCCGAGTTGGGGGCCACGTTCCTAGGGAGGGTCTTGTGTTCCCAGATCTCCCCATCCCTCGTCCAGTTGGCCTGGATCTCCTTGGGGTAGAAGCCAAAGGCCTGGCAGATGAGGATCTCCAGGCTGACATCAACCACCTTGCGAGTCACCTCCCCCACTGGGGGCTCTGCAAAAGCAACAACACCAGATTTTCAAGGATTTCAAGAGTATCTAGCAAGGTGATTTAAACAGCAAGACTTCATTTGATCATCCTCTCCCACCGCTCCCTCTCCTTGCCTCAACCTGTGCGAGCCCCTAAAATGGGGAATTGGAGTTCCTTAGATTAAGCTTTGAAAGGGATACATCGAATTTGGGGTAATGTTCTTACACTGGCCGATTTGGCGGATTGATTCAATTTTAAGCTCCCAAATTGAATTTATTTCCATCCGAACAAATTTGAACAAACAACAGACTGACCATTTCCTTCTGACCAAACACAAGACATTCATTTTCTTCTGCTTTGCAAGGCTTCCCCAGGAAAATAGAATGAGACCTTCGGCATGAATTTCTTGCTCAGTTTCCTTTTTTTTTTTTAAAAAAAAAGTACTTACTTTGTGGGGCACTGAAGATTATTTTCCTTCTGTATTGGGATGGGCCAGGGGTAGGCAACCTTGGCTCTTTTATGACACATGGACTCCCAGAATTCCTGAGGCAGCCATGCTGAGGGGAAAGGGAGAGGTTTCCAAATTGAGCCATGCTGGCTCAGGAATTCTGGGAGTTGAAGTCCACAAGTCATAAAGCGGCCTAGGCCTAGGCCAGAGGAGGCAACCTTGGCTCTTTTATGGCTCGTAGACTTCAACTCCCAGAATTCCTGAGCCAGCCATGCTGAGGGGAAAGGGAGAGGTTTCCAAGCTGAGCCATGCTGGCTCAGGAATTCTGGGAGTTGAAGTCCACAAGTCATAAAGCCGGCCTAGGCCAGAGATAGGTAACCTTGGCTCTTTTATGACTCGTGGACTTCAACTCCCAGAATTCCTGAGCCAGCATGGCTCAGCTTGGAAACCTCTCCCTTTCCCCTCAGCATGGCTGGCTCAGGAATTCTGGGAGTTGAAGTCCACGAGTCATAAAAGAGCCACGGTTGACAACCCCTGGGATGGGGGATTCTTCCTGACCTTTTTCTGTCAATATTTTAAAAGGTGGCTTGGCTGCTTAGGAGAGAAACAATATGGGGAGGGGGGAGCACACAGAAATATGCTCAACGGAGACCCCCTTTGCCACTCACCGATCCTCTGCAGAGTCTTGTTCCTGTAGGACAGGTATCTCTGCAGCCACTCAATGCAGGTCTCCTCCAGGAAGAATTTGTTTCTCTCAGACCATCCTGGGTCATCCTCCCACTTCCGCTTGAGCTTCCTGGCCTGGGGCTGAGCTGGCACCCATCTAAGGGTCTCCTTGTCGAAGCTGATGAAGTCCATCCCGTCGTAGCCATAGCGGAAAAACCCTCCTTTGCTCCCGTCGTCCATGAGCTCGCAGCCCAAAACCACCTGCCAGGTGTGAAGCCCTGAAGGAGAGGAGAGAGGGCGGGTGTGAATGAAAAGGGTCCAGGATTCCTCTCCCTAGACACCCTGAGAGTCTTCCTCCCTTCCCACCTGAGGAGAGAAATCAGATTTCTCCTTCCCTTCTTTATCACACAAGGAGAAACATCTTTTACTTCAATTAACCCTGTTTGGCTGGAATCAGGCCATGAAGAATTTCTAGGTGAGGGAGAATTCTAGGCCTGTGTGTGTGTGTGTGTGTGTGTGTGTGTGTGTGTGTGTGTGTGTGTTGTCTTTCCTTTGCAGGAAAGAAAATCTCACAATTACGTCCCCTGCAACCATCGGAGGCCAAGGATGGCACTGCCTCTGCTCACCTCCAGCACGGTGATCCCATTTTGATAACTTCGGATCGGTTCTGAACACCCACTCAGGGGACAGAAAGGCCTTCTTGTCCATCTCCTCCATCCAGAGCACCAGAGGCTCCATCTTCCTGGTGAGGTTGTCATAGCGAGCGATCGGCTGGTCATCCAAGTAGCTCCTAATGGAGAACTTGGGCAGCCCCTGGCTGGGCTCTGGCAGATGCAGGTAGAAGTAGCTCAGGGAGTGTGAGGGAGAGCCTGGAGAGAGAGGAGGGAGAAGAGAAGAATTGGGGGGAGGTCTGCTTTGCAGCTTCAGTTTCTCCACATTTGGTGATTCAGCAAACTCCACAACAATTGATCCACCTCTTTCTGCCCTGCGTTTGAAGGTCCATGCCTTTAAACCCGAAGAGGGAAACTCCAGCATCCCTTAGAATAGAATAGAGCTGGAAGGGACCTTGGAGGTCTTCTAGTCCAACCCTCTGCTCAAGCAGAAGAACCTATTCCATTTCGGACAAATGGCTGTCCAGTCTCGTCTTAAAAATGTCCAGTGTTGGAGCATTCACCGCTTCTGGAGGCAGGTTGTTCCACTGGTTAATTGTTCTAACTGTCAGGAAGTTTCTCCTTAATTCTAACTTGCTTCTCTCCTTGATTAGCTTCCATCCCTTGTCCTGCCTTCAGGTGCTTTAGAGAATAGCTTGATTCCCTCTTTTGGGGAGCAGCCCCTGAGATATTGGAATGCTGCTCTCATGTCCCCCCTCCTCCTTCTCCTTCTCTTCATTAAACTAGACATACTCAGTTCCAGCAACCGTTCCTTATATGTTTTAGCCTCCAGTCCCCTCATCATCTTTGTTGCTCTTCTCTGTACTCTTTCTAGAGTTTCAACATCTTTTTTACATCGTGGTGACCAAAACTGGATGCAGTATTCCAAGTGTGGCCTTACCAAGGCATTGTAAAGTGGTATTAATACTTTGCGTGATCTCGATTCTATCCCTCTGTTAATGCAGCCTAGCACTGTGTTGGCCTTTTGGGCAGGTGCAGCACACTGCTGGCTCATATTTAGGTGATTGTCCATTAGGACTCCGAGGTCCCTCTCACAGTTACTATTATTGAGCAAGGTACCCCCTATACTATATCTGTGCATTTGGTTTTTCTTGCCTAAATGTTGAACCTTGCTTCTTGCACCACTGAATTTCATTTTGTTAGATAGCGCCCAATGTTCAAGTGTGTCAAAATCCTCTGTATCTTAAGCCTATCTTCTGGAGCGTTGGCTATTCCTGCCACCTTGGTGTCATCTATAAATAGGAGCCAGGTAGCCCCTATACCAGGGGTAGGCAACCTTGGCTCTTTTATGACTCGTGGACTTCAGCTCCCAGAATTCCTGAGCTGCCTGGCTCAGCTTGGAAACCTCTCCCTTTCCCCTCAGCATGGCTGGCTCAGGAATTCTGGGAGTTGAAGTCCACGAGTCATAAAAGAGCCAAGGTTGCCTACCCCTGCCCTATACTGTTCCTGTGCGTGTCGTTTTTCTTGCCTAAATGTAGAAACTTATTTTTTTTTTTCACCACTGAATTTCATTCAGTGGCTGACCCTGGAAAACAGCTGGAAAGTCCACATTGGCCCTTCTCTGGGTTTCTGGCTTCCCAGTCAGCTGCTTGTGTGTGTAACCCTGATCGCAACCTCCTTGCTAATTCTGGAGTCAACGGAACCCAATTCACATGGACATTAACAAATGACTTTGAGAATTGGGTCTTCCTCAGAAAAGGGGGATCACCCTCTGAGTTTTTCAGGTGATCGACCGCATAGTTTGCTGACTGGGGTGAAGCAGTTATTGACACACAGCAGCCCCCCCTCCCCCAAACAACTGGATGGCCACATCTGGGTAAGATGCTCTTGTTGCTCCCCTGGGCCCCAGGGGTTCCTAGCCTGCTGTTTGGCAACACCCTCCCCCCCCCCCGTTGTCCACTTTGGGGAGTGTCAGGTAGACCCGAGTTTCGTGGAAGTTAACAATTGAGTTAAAGACATGATTGCTCTCCAGGGTGGAAATCTTTCCAAGCATGGATAAGGTTTTGTTTTTTTTTTAATTGCAATTTTTTTTTATTTTCAATTAAAATTATGATGTTAAAGTTTGAAGAGAGTTAAGGGTTAGTATGATTTTGGTTATTGTATAATTAGTAAATTTAAGTAGGTTATGTTTAATATGTTTGTATAACCCTGTACTTGGCTCTGGGAAGTCGGGGAGGGGGTTGGGGGGAGGGGAGTGGGGGGGAGGATGAGTTGGAGATTAAATAGCTCAGATAAGTAGGAACGGTTTTTATTGTATATAATATTTTTTTATATATATATAAATTTTTATTCATAATACAATTAAAACAACAATGGACAAACATGACATTCCAGAGTGAATTTTCCTATCAGTTCCTATCATAGTACAAAAGTTTAATACATTGTTCTTAACCTCTATATAAGCCTCATCTTCTATACAATACAATTATATGTACAGTTATGTATATTTTTTAATTCTACCATTAGCTTGAAGTCCGAGCAGTTCTTAATTCATACCAACGTATATAATATTGATGTTTCCATTTGCAGAGAGGAATTGCTCGGGCATTTCCAGGGGACAGCATCCGAAGTGGGAGATAGTAGGAAGGGTAGACGCAAGTAGGAAGGTGGAGGAGAAGGTGGAGGAGAGGAGGAGAGTAAGGAATAAGAGGGAGGAAGAGGGAAGTGAGAGAAGAGGGCAGAGGGTGGATGCGGTTTGGGGGGAGATGGGTGAGCAATTCCGAAAGCTGTGTGTATAAATTTATTTTATGCGTGGATAAGGTTTGCTGATCAGGGTGGAGATGGCTGGCTGGCGGGAGCTGGAGGCTAAGGACCTTGGCCCATTGCCCAGGCAGGAGTGGCGAAGGACAGGGAGAAGGACAGAAATTTCCCTTTTCACTTTCTCTAAATTCCTGGAGTCAAGGGTTTTTTTGGGGGGGGGGGAAATGGATGGGGCAGTCCCCACACCCTCCCTGCCCGTTTCCTCCCCCCTCCCCGAAGAAAATCCTTCAAGAAACTCACCGCAAAAGCCGCGCGGCGTAAAGGACCCCAGCACCGCTCCCAAGAGCAAGAGGGGCGCCCGGGGCAGCAGCATCGCCCTCCAACCACGCGCCCCCGGGCGCTTCCAACCTGACGTCCGCTAAGAACAAGTAGCTTCGGGGCTGCCCCTAGTTCGAGTCCCGTCCTGGTCCTCAAACAAAGCCCAACTCTGTCTCCGCGAAGGGGAGAGAAAAGAGCGCGGCTCCCTTGCAGTCTTCCGGGGCAGCCTGGAGGGAGGGAGGGAGGGAGGGGTCCCAGGCAGACGCTGCCCACAACCGGCAGGTTAACCTTCAAACGACCTGGTTACCCCGGTTGTGTGAACGCAGCCACCTCCTCGCCCATTCTCCTCGGGAGGCTCTCCAAGCGATCCTCCCCCTTCGCCCCAAAGGGTTTTAGGCAGGAGGTGGCGGTCGATGATCTGAAGGGGAGGGCCGCGTGTTTGGGCAGCCTCAGGCTGGGGACCCCGCTCCCTTCCGCCGGGAGCCCCGGCAGACGCGTCAAGGAGACGCGCTCTTTTCCTTGCGGGCTTTTCTCTCTCTCTCTCTCTCTCTCTCTCTCTCCCTCCCTCTCTCCCCCCTCCCTCTCCCTCCTTCTCTCCCTCTCTCCCCCCCTCTCCCTCCTTCTCTCTCTCTCTCCCTCCCTCTCTCCCCCCTCCCTCTCCCTCCTTCTCTCTCTCTCTCTCTCTCTCTCTCTCTCTCACACACACACACACACACACACACCCGCAGCCCCCCGCGCGAAGATCAGAAGGCTGCGCTCAGGTGCAAGGAGGGGCGGGGGCAAAGCGAGCCTTTGGGCCTTCGCTCCGCCAATGAAAGCGCCGCTCTCCACCCTCGGCCCACCCCTTCGACCCCTTGCCACGCCCCCTCCGAGCTCCTCTGTGATCCTCCGCCCGTCCGAGGTCTGCGGAAACTGCGCTGCACAATAAACTTTTATTGCCGTTTGTTTTGCATGTAATAAAAAAGAACAGGTGCAGTAGGGTAACCAGAGCTGTGTGTGTGTGTGTGTGTTTGTGTGTGCGTGCGCGTGTGCAGATTCCAATATCTCAGGGATTGCCACAAAGAAGATGACCTCCAAGGTCCCTTCCAACTTTATTATTAGTATTATTGGTATTAGTATTATTAGTACTAAGAGGGAGTCAAACTATTCTCCAAAGCACCAGAAGGCAGGACAAGAAGCAACGGATGGAAACTAATCTAGGAGAGAAGCAACCTAGAACTAAGGAGAAACTTCCTGACAGTTAGAACAATTAAACAGTGGAACAACCTGCCTCCAGAAGCTGTGAATGCTCCAACACTGGAAGTTTTTAAGAAGAGACTAGACAGCCACTTATCTGAAATGGTGTAGGGCAGGGGTAGGCAACCTTGGCTCTTTTATGACTCGTGGACTTCAACTCCCAGAATTCCTGAGCCAGCCAGTCCACGAGTCATAAAAGAGCCAAGGTTGCCTACCCCTGGTATAGGGTTTCCTGCCTGAGCAGGAGGTTGGACTAGATGACCTCCAAGGTTCCTTCCAATTCTCTTACTCTATTGTATTCTGTTCTGTTCTGCTCTGGTCTGGTCTACTCTAGAACAGACATGTGAAACACGAGGCCCGGGGGTAGATGCGGCCAAGAAGTGGTTTCATGTGGCCCACAAAGCCATCCTGGAAACAGTGAGGGAACAGCCCCCCACTGCCTTGGCCCTGGCTGCATTTCTTGCCTGTTTTTCTCCCTCCCTCATCTCAAACATTTTCCTACCACTCTGTACTTAGGAAGGAAGGAAAGAAGGAGAGGAAGGTCTGAGGGAAGTCCTGCCTTAGTCCTGCCCTGCTGCCCTTTCACCATCCCCCTTGCCCCCTCCTCCTGGCCTATCCTGGGGGTCTCCCATTCTATTGCTAAGGAAGCTTTGGATACAAAGCCGGGTCTCCTCCCATGGAGAGGGAATGGGCCTCCCTCTGACTTTGCCCTCGTACCCATCATGAGCAACCTGGCTAAGGAGAGCAAGCACAGCAGCAGCAGCCTTGAGGAGCAGGTAAGTGCAGCTGGGCGCCCCCTTGGGGAAGTGGGGCTGGGCTTGGTGCCGCTGGTGCTCGAGGGCCAGGCTGGGCATTTGACCTCTACTGCCCAGGGCTCCGGGCAGCCGGCACCACCATCCAGCCCCCCCACATGACCTGAGAGGAACGGTGAGGCTCCTCCAGTGGACCATGCCTTGGCCCTTGCCCTGGTCCCACCCCCTTCTGCCAGAGACCCTCAGATCTGTCCCACTCCTGCCCAGCCCTCCACAGGCCTCCTTGATGCAAACAATGTAGAGCTGGCCACGCCCACTCAATAGGCCACACCCACTCCACGCCCACCCAGTAGACCGCACCCACCCTGGCCACACACCGCCAGGGCAACCGCAATGCTGATGCGGCCCTCAATGAAATTGAGTTTGACACCCCTGCTCTAGAGGGCCGGGGAAAGCTCCACTTCTGGGCCTTTGCCCCCTCCCCTCGCTTTCCCCTCTGACAAGCCAGCCAGAGTCCCTTGGAGCAGGCATGTCAAACCCGCGATGTCATGTGATGTCACACGACGTATCAGAGCTTTTTCGCCATTGCCGGCAATGGGGTGGGCATGGCTCCAGTATGATGAAACCGGCCCGCAGGCCAGCAGTTTGACACCCCTGCCTTGGAAGGATGGCCCTGACGACGTTTCGACCCAGGCTCTCTAACTCCCAGCTGCTGTTTCGGCATAGTCTTCCAGGGGAGGTCTCACTCAACCAAGGGGCAGGTGGTATGTAGCAGCCAAATCTGGGCAAAAGGATCATTGGCCAGGATTTCAACCAGCCCCTCTCCCCCAGGAGGACTTCTGTGGCCCTCGATGCAGAGGTCTAAGCCCCTTCCCCAATTAGCCTACAGTCTCCCTGAAAATTTCATTCTTCTGTTATTTTTGCCTTTGTTGAAAACCTTTGTACAGCTGCCCCACCCTACAAACAACATTCTGGGAAGTTTATACAGAACACACAAGAGTATATAGGCCTAAAGGAAACATAATAAAAGCATAAAAGGGAATAAAAAAGAGATGACACCTGTTTCCTTTAGACCACAGTCTACCCAGTGCTTGGGAGACCAGGCAGGTCATGTGTGCCCTCTGGAAGATTAAAAAGGGGAGGGGGCTGCTGGATGTCCACATTGTTTATTAAATAGTTACAATTGTAAAATTGGAAATTAATAAAATATTTCCAAAAGAAATAATCTGTCAATAAAGATTATAAAATATATTAAGGCTGTGCAAGGTCAATCACATCAATATATTACAGGCTGTGCAAGATAATCACCTCAATAGATGCAAAATATACTTGCCCTCGGTGTCATTTTGTGATAAGTAAGAAGCAATACATCAATACATGAATGAAAATGCTTCATCATTATAGACCAATAGATGCAAATCTTGGTCCAAATAAAAAGCAATACATGAACAAAAATGGTTCATGAATATAAATACACACATAGATACAAAATGTACTCGCTGTCTTATATCTTCTATATAAGAAGCAATACATCAATACATATAATAAAATACATTGCACGGGTCTGACCCACTGCGTCACTGTGTCATATTGGAATTCAACATAATATGTACACAAGCAATAGAACAAAATCAAACTAGTTTCTTAGATTTTAAAAGAGCTGATTTCAACAAACTTAAAGAGAGCTTGGGAAAGATTTCACGGACGAAAATCTTCAAGGGGAAAATAAGAACCTTGGGAAACTCTGAACAATGTGATTATAAAAGCCCAGTCCAACATAACACCACTGAAAAAAGAGAGATTAGAAATAAGAAATTAAAGAAGCCCATATGGTTGCATAAAGAATTCTCTGATAAGCTGAAAGACAAAAACAAGGAAACTATTGGAGGATTGGAAAAGAGTTGAAGTGGTTCCCATTGTCAAAAAAGGGGAAAAAAACAGATCATGCCAAAAGAATCTTATTTCGTTCTTTGACAAAGCCACTAAATTAGTTGACCAGAGAAATGCTGTGGACATAGTATACTTAGACTTCAACAAGGCATTTGACAAAGTAGACCACAACCTACTTCTTGGTAAGCTAGAAAAATGTGGGATAGACAGATGTTGAGACTTTAGGAAAAGTACAGAGAAGAGCAACTAAGATGATTAAAGGCTTAGAGACTAAAACATATGAAGAACAGTTGCAATATTTGGGTTTGGCTAGTCTAGAGAAAAGAAGGAGTGGGGGGGGGGAGGGAACACGATAGCAGTATTCCAGTATTTGACAGGCTGCCACAAAGAGGAGAGGGTCAATTTATTTTCCAAAGCACCTGAAGGCAGGACAAGAATCAATGCATGGAAAATAATCAAGGAGAAAAGCAACCTAGAACTAAGGAAAAACTTCCTGACGGTGAGAACAATTAATCCACAGAACGGCTTGCCTTCAGAAATTGTGGGTGCTTCATCACTGGAGGCTCTTTAGAAGAGACTGGATGCCATTTGTTTGAAAAGGTAAAGCTTACAAGATATGGGAGACCTTGACCCTCATCAATAACATTCTTACACTTAAAAGCATTCCTGAGCTACTTGTTACCGGCATCTTGTCCTTCAGTATTGCTATCTCTATACGCTAAATAATAAACAATAACTATATCAATATATGAATTAAGATCATAAATTAAAATACATTGAGCTCAGCAGATTTTCGGTCCTGCGCATAGCACAGCAGTTGAGGGATTCGGGACTCCGTGCCCTCCAGCTGAGTTTCTTCCTGTTAGGGGACCCTAAAAGGACCAGAAGCTGCCCCGGAGAGGTGGCAATCAAGGAAGGAAGTCCCGGGGACCTCAGAGAGATGGCGGTCCACCCGATCAGTCCAGGAGAAGCTTCCAGAAACCAACAGGAGAAAGGCTAGCCTAACTTCACAGTCTAGCCCAAGCTGCAAGCAACCGAAGTCAAACAGTGTGCTTGAATCTGGATAAGAAAATCGATTTTCTCTATCCTACCTATCAATTTTCCTGAAGGGGAGAAAAAAATTCCCAAGGAAAAAAAACTCCAAAAATGAGAGGGGTTGCCCCACCCTTTTGCTAACAGAAGCTGCAAATTGAACCAGGAGGTCTAAAATTTGAAAAATGAACCAGTGCTGACACCTACTAGTGGATGAGGATTATGACAGCTATGGTAGAAAGCCACCTGAAGAGACTAGAAGCATTTGAAATGTGGATTTACAGGCGGCTATTACGTATAAGCTGGATTGACAAGATCAGAAATGAGATGATAAGCTGCCTGGGCAAGCCAAGGGAAATCATCAAAACAATTAAAAAACGGAAATTAGAATATTTCGGACATGTGATGCGACACCCAGAAAAATATGACATATTCCATTTAATCCTCCAGGGAAAAATTGATGGCAAACGAGATCCAGGCAGAAGAAGAACATCATG
Organism: Crotalus tigris; assembly: GCF_016545835.1. Classification (NCBI taxonomy): domain Eukaryota; kingdom Metazoa; phylum Chordata; class Lepidosauria; order Squamata; family Viperidae; genus Crotalus; species Crotalus tigris. The sequence continues at coordinate 147,418 of NW_024100630.1, read as the reverse complement.
GCTTCAAAATCTTAGGGACTGGTTTGGACAAAACTCAGCAGCACTTTTTCATGCAGTTGCTGATAAAAACATGATCGCCAACATGATCGCCAACGTCCAATAACGGATATGGCACAAGAAGAAGAAGAATGGCTTGCATATAGAACTTGGAAAATCTGGGAAAAAATTAATCTCTACTTGTGACCTTCAAAGCTTTAACAACAGAGAACAGCTGTGACAAAAAAAGAAAATAATCTGGGCTGTAGATAAAGTTACAACTTTAGGGAACAAAAAAAGTTCTTTTTTGAACTCTCTGGATTACAAGTATATAGTCAACTTAGATATCAAAGCTATTTCCAGAGGGAAAAAAAATCTGGATTCTTGGTCATCATGGAAAATCAGAGATTTATAGAAAGAACCTATCAAGAAAAAATAAATACTTTTCAAGAGGAGACATATGATACGTTGCAACTAATTCAAATAACAATGACTTCGAACCACAAAGAAATCCAAAATAACTTTGAAAATATAAACCAACTCATCTTCAATTCAATTTTATATCCAAAAAAATCCCAGGAAAATATAACAGAGAAGGAACAGATAAAACAGACAACTGAGCATAAATTTGAGGATAGAGATTTAAAGATGGAACTCTACAAAACAAAGAAGTATGATTTAATCCAAGTGGGGAAAAAAATTACAAGAAATACTGGACTTGGAAAAGACAACCTATATTTCAACACTACAAAATAAACTTGAGGATAAGAAAAAAAGACTGGATAAAACAGACTGCAGGGATGCCAGGGAAAACACTAGAACTGGAGAGATAAAAAATAACAAGAGAAGCAGAGAGAAAAAGAGAAAAGATTCTCAATAAAAAATGAGTGGGCAAATGCCTCTAATAAAGATACTGTACTTAACTTGCTTTTTACATCTACAGTAACGTCTATAAGAATAAGGGTGTCCATCCCAAAATCTTCAGAGAAAAGCAAAGTAAGTCCGGTTGCCTCCTGGAAAAGCACTTGTGGGACAACCAGAACCTGGATGACTGAGAATCCCCCTGGACGTTCAGGGTCACCCACCTTCCAAACGGACCTAAAAGTTGGACTTGGAAAAAGCATCCACGAGGCCATAGAAAAGACGTCAGGGGGAGAAGGAATTAGGATGAGACCCAATCGCTAATAAATAAAATATAATCACAAAACTCTTCAGCGTCCTAAATGTAAACTAATAACAAGAATAATTCTGCACTCATCAACAACAGAAATATTCCACCTTCCGAGAGTCCAAGATACTGGAAGAGAGAGCCTCCCCATCCTCCTACAGTTTATCTGACCGTCCTCACTGCCTCCCCTGCTACTGGTTTGAGGGTGGACTGGAGAGACAGCTCCAACTGCCCGGATCATGTTTGCCATCTTTTCGGCATCCGTTGCTTCCATTCTCCGCTGGGCAAGTTTGAAACAAGGCCTCCAGGAGCCCTCTGGGGCCTCCCTCCTCCGTAGGATGTCTGGTGCTGCAGAGCAAGAAAATGGTGGACGTCAGCACCCTGGTCTGTATGGAGAGGCCTTTTGCCTCCTCTCCTTGACTCCCTCTTCCCCCCACAGCAACCCACAGGAAGCACGGGGGGGGGGAGAAGCCAAACGGGAGAAAGGCTTGCAATTCTCATCCACAGAGACCGCCCCTCTCTGGAGAAGGTAATTCTCGGGGGGGGGGAGTGTTCCTCACTTCTCCCCTTAGAGTTCCTTTCCCGTTATTCTTCCAGTTCATCCTCATCAAGCATTTTTTTTCCCCTGGATGTCCCCTCCTGTGTTTCTCCAGCCCCCAATCTCTTTCCCTCCCTCCCCGCCCGTCCTCCTTGGAGAGACATCCCCCGTTTTCCCAGGGTTCCCAATAGTTTCTTCCATTTTTCACATTCCGCCCTCAGAGCTGGTGGGTTGGAGAGGCTGAGCTGGCCTGGATGTTTCCTGGAGAGCAGCTGATCAGAGGGTTCCAGGCAGGAAGGGCTGAGCCCCATAGGAACCCCGGGTAGCCCATCGTCTCTCCAGGGCTACCTTGGAAAGACCTTTCCTCACCCAAGCAAGGCAGATAGTCTTGTCTCCCAGATATTTTCCAAGCCTGGGATTTAGTCTCTTAAATGGACATCAGGTGACCGAGGCTGGAGCATCAGCTGTGATTGAATCTCATCTTCTGTGCCATAAATCGGGGGAGAAGGAGCCATTTCTGGAGAAACATGATCAGGGGAAGTTGTCGCTGTTGGATGGAAAAGTTTCCAGCCTGAGAGAAGGCAAAAAGGAGAGAGAGCTAGTTTATTTCCTGCCTGGGATAGAGAAGGACTCAGGCTGAAGACCTCCAGGAAGCTCAGATGGTAATAACTATACCAGTGGTTCTCAACCTTTTTAATGCCGCGACCCCCAAACGGTCATAAGTCGAGGACTACTCAACCGGTCGTAAGTCAAGGACTACTCAACTGGTGCAGCACTGTTTGCAGAAGGGGACTTTTGGCGGGCTCAGCAGGGCAGAGACAGCCTGGACAATTCCTATTGGCTTTTGAAAGCCAATAGAATTTGACTCTATTCAAGAGAGTCTATTCTATTGGCTTTCAAAAGCCAATAGAATAAAAGGGAGTAGCACAGCTAAGGAAAAGGGGGAAAAAATGGCGGACTGCATTGTTTGGAGACCCCCATGAAATGGTCGTTCGACCCCAAATGGGGTCCCGACCCACAGGTTGAGAACCACTGAACTACACAGACACAAGAAGCAAGAGAGAGATAGAGAGAGGGAGGGAGAGGGAAAGAGAGAGGGAAAGAGAGTAAGAGTGAGTGAGAGTGAGAGAGAGAGGGAGAGGGAGGGAGGGAGAGAGAGAGGGAGGGAAGGAGAGGGAGAGAGGGAAAAAGAGGGAAAGAGTGAGAGTGAGAGAGTGAGAGAGAGAGAGAGAGAGAGAGAGAGAGAGAGAGAGAGAGAGAGAGAATGTTTCTCAAGAGGCTGAGTTAAAATCCAGCCAGTTATACCACCTGGGCTTCCCTACACACACACACACACACACACATCAATCCAGATATCCCTTCCTCTGTCCCCTTCCCAATTTCCCACATCCAGCCTCCTCCTCATCTCTCTTGTTCCGAGTGGCAACGGACCAAACAGGGGCTTCTTCCACCCCCTGGACCTTTGACCCCAGGTGTGATTCCAAGCAGGGACAGAGGACATGGCTCCCTCCCTCCACGGGCCCCACCTTCTCTCAAGAGCTTCCCTGAAGGTCCCTCTTGCCAAATGAAGTGATCCACACGGAGCTTCTTCAGGGCCGGGATGATGGATTTTCTAGTGCTTCCCAGATCATTTAAGCCAGGGACTTTTCTTGGACACCTGAGCCCTGAGTCTTGCCACTGTGCCCACTGAGGCGAAAGAAACTTCTTCCCAGACAAAAGGAAGGCGGAACATTTTGGGATTGGCAGGACATGGAAAGATGGCTGCATGTCTTCTTCCTTCCTTCCTGATCCATGTTCAAAATGCTGTTTGTGGGGGGCGGGGGCTCGTGTGGGTCACGGCTCAAACTCTCCAGGAGGCACTTGTGCTTAGGATGGGAGGGGGGGCCTCAGTGGATGTGTTTCACTTACCTCTCAAGAGGAGAATCCCAAGTCCCAAGATCAGGGCGGCCCCAATTCCCACTAGAATCTTCCACTGTCTTCTGGCTAAAGAAGGAGAAACGTGGTTTTGATTAGACCAGTGGTTCTCAACCTTTTTAATGCCGTGACCCCCCAACCGGTCATAAGTTGAGGACTACTCAACCGGTCGTAAGTCAAGGACTACTCAACTGGTGCAGCACCGTTTGCAGAATGAGACTTTTGGCGGGCTCAGCAGGGCAGAGACAGCCTGGGCAATTCCTATTGGCTTTTGAAAGCCAATAGAATTAGACTCTACTCAAGAGAGTCTATTCTATTGGCTTTCAAAAGCCAATAGAATAAAAGGGAGTAGCACAGCTAAGGAAAAGGGGGAAAAAATGGCGGACTGTGTTGTTTGGCAACCCCCGTGAAATGGTCGTTCGACCCCAAATGGGGTCCCGACCCACAGGTTGAGAACCACTGGATTAGACAGAGGCGGAGTTCCCGGAAGATGCTGAACAATGGAAGCCTTTCCCAACCTTCACTGGCTTCCAGGAAGTCCCCCCAGCTGAAGGAAGCCCCTCCCCTCCAAGGCTGCAGAGGGAGGAGCCAATGGCCTCGAAGGACACAACCAATTATGCATCATGTCACACCATCTCCTATATTATGTCTCATTTCTTCATACTTTTGCTGTAAAGTCACTACTTCTAACTCCCCTGATAGGAATCACTTCTCTTGTATCACTTAATGTAGGACTATATTCCCTGCTCTCCACCTGAAAACATGGTGCAGAAGAAAATTACTGCCCTTCCACATACTATTTCAAACATTGGTGAAAAATCTACTTCTCCATGTCACAATCCCATGAGCCTCTCACCTATTTCCTCCTCCAAAGCCAAGACCAGGGGCTCCTGAAAGCCCTGGTGCTCCAGGCGACACCGAAAACGGTCCCTCTCCTTCGGGTTGATCTCAATGCTGAGCCAGACATAATAGGTCCCATCCGAGTTGGGGGCCACGTTCCTAGGGAGGGTCTCGTACTGGCAGACCTCCCCGTCCCTGGTCCAGGTGGCCTGGATCTGCTTGGGGTAGAAGCCAAAGGCCTGGCAGATGAGGACCTCCAGGCGGTCATCCACCTTCTTGCGGGTCACCTTCCCCACTGGGGGCTCTGCAGAAACAGCAACAACACAATTCCCAGGATTTTGAGAGTTTCTGGTAAGGTGATTTACATAGCAAGACCTCCTTGGGCCATCCTCTCCCTCCGCTCCCTCTCCTTGCCTCAACCTGTGGGAGCCCCTAAAGTGGGGCATTGGGGTTCTTTAGATTAAGCTTTGAAAGGGATGCTTTGAATTTGGGGTAATGTTCTCACATTGGCCAAAGTATTCCCCAATTTGTTGGATTGATTCAATTTTAAGCCCCCAAATCGAATTTGTTCAAGTTGTTCAGATGGAAATCAGGAACAGGCTGATCATTTCCTCCCTTCAGCATGAATTTCTAGCTCAGGTTTTTTTAAGTACTTATTTTGGAGGGCACTGAAGATTATTTTTCTTCTGTAACGTGATATCGGATACTTCCTGACCTTTTCCCGTCAATATTTTAAAAGGTGCCTTGGCTGTTTAGGGGAGAAACAATACGGGGAAACGGAAACATGCTGAACAGAGACCCCCTTTGCCACTCACCGATCCTCTGCAGAGACTCAGTCCTGTAGGACAGGTATCTCTGCAGCCACTCAATGCAGGGCTCCTCCAGGAAGTCTTTATTGCTCTGGGACCATCCTGGGTCATCCTCCCACTTTTCCTTGAGCTTCTGGGCCTTGGGCTGAGCTGGCACCCAAGTGAGGGTCTCCTTGTCGAAGCTGATGAAGTCCATCCCGTCGTAGCCATAGCGGAAAAACCCTCCTTGGCTCCTGTCTTCCATGATTTCACAGCCCAAAACCACCTGCCAGGTGTGAAGCCCTGAAGGAGAGGCAGAGGGGGTGGGTGTGAATGAAAAGGGTCAAGGATTCCTCTCCCTAGACAGCCCGAGAGTCTTCCCCCCTTCCCACCTGGGGAGAGAAATCAGATTTCTCCTTCCCCTCTTTATCACACAAGGAGAAACATCTTTTACTTCAATTAACCCTGTTTGGCTGTTTGTCAGGCCATGAAGAATTTCTAGGTGAGGAAGAAAAACAGGTGTGTGTGTATTTCTGTGTGTGTGTTTTTGCAGGAAAGAAAATCTCAAGTCCCCTGCAACCATTGGAGGCCAAAGGTGGCCCTGCCCCTGCTCACCTCCAGCAGGGTGGTCCAGTTTTGTTAACTTCTCCAGGTCAGCCCTGAAGACCCACTCAGGGGACAGAAAGTTCTCCTTGTCCCCCTCCTCCATCCAGGGCACCAGAGGCTCCATCTTCCTGGTGAGGCTGTCAAAGCGAGCAGTGGATTGGTCATCCAAGTAGCTCCTAATGAAGAACTGGGACCGCCCCTGGTTGGGCTCTGGCAGATGCAGGTAGAAGTATCTCAGGGAGTGTGAGGGAGAGCCTGGAGAGGGAGGAGGGAGAGAAGAAGAATTGGGGGGGGGGTCTTCACTGCAACTTCATCCCCTCCAACATCTTATTGTCACACAGCCCCTCCCAACAAGGGGGTCACCCCATCTGGCTAAGATACTCCTGCACCTCCTCTGGGCCCTCCAGGTTCCCAGGCTGCTGTTTGTAGGCCCGACCTGCATGGCGACCCCAGACCATCCTTGGGAAGAGCCAGGGCGGCCCTGTTTGCATGGAAGTTGACAAGCAAGTCGAAGACCTTGAAAGCTCCCCATAGATCAGTGTTTCCCAAACTTGACAATTTTAAGGCATGAGGACTTCAACTCCCAGAATTCCACAGCCAGCAACGCTGGCTGTGGAATTCTGGGAGTTGAAGTCCACATGCCTTAAAATTGTCAAGTTCGGGAAACACTGCCATAGATAGGAGAAACCTTTCCAAGCAAGGACAAAGGCTGGAGCAGGAAGTGTGGAAGTTAAGCACGAAGCTAAAAAATAAGGCCGCGCGGAGGGCTGAACTCTTGAAACGACTTTCACTTTCACTCTCTGTTCCCTACAACGGGAGCTGATTACAGATCCGTCACTGAAGATTTGAAACGAGGCTGGCTGAGGCGCGAGAGAAGGAAGGTTTTTTTTTTTTCCTTCTGGGAAAAAGAGTTTGGGATTGGGGGGGGGGGGGATGAGGGAGAGAAAGACCCGGCCCAGGACAGGCGCCCCCTCCCCGTCGCACACTCACCGCACAAAGCCCCGAGCACGAGGGACCCCAACGCAACTCCCAGGAGCAAGAGGGGCGCCCGGGGCAGCGGCATCGGCCTCCAAGCAGGCGCCCCCCCCCCGTCCGCTCGGGAAAAAGTCGCCAAGGCGTCGTACACGGTCCGGATCCCGTCCTCACGCCGGAAGCTGAAGCCAGAAGCCTGGAGCCTGAAGTGAAAACAGAAACTCCCTTTTGTCCCCGCCCCTTTCCTCCCTCCCTCCCCTCCCTTCTCTTCCTCGCTCCCTTCCCTCCCCTTTCCTCCCTCCCTTTTCCTCCCTTTCTCCTTTCCTCCCCTCCCTGCCCCCCTTTCCTCCCTCCCTCCTTCCCTTCCGTCCCCTTCCCCCTTTCCTCCCTCCCTCCCTCCTCTTCCCCTTTCCTCCCTTCCTCCTTCCCTCCCCTCCCCTTCCCTTTCCTCCCTCCCTCCTTCCCTTCACTCCCCTTCCCCCTTTCCTCCCTCCCTCCCTCCCGTCCCCACCCCTTCCTCCCCTTCCCTTCCCTCCCCTTTCCTCCCTTCCTCCTTCCCTTCCCTCCCCTTCCCCCCTTTCCTCCCTCCCTCCCTCCTCTCCTGCTCCCCTTTCTCCCTTCCTCCTTCCCCTCCCCTCCCCCTTCCCTTCCTCCCTCGCCTCCTTCCCTTCACTTCCCTTCCCCCTTTCCTCCCTCCCTCCCTCCCGTCCCCACCCCTTCCCCCTTCCCTTCCCTCCCCTTTCCTCCTTTCCTCCGTCCCTTCCCTCCCCTTCCCCCCTTTCCTCCCTCCCTCCCTCCCGTCCCCACCCCTTCCTCCTTCCCTTCCCTCCCCTTTCCTCCCTTCTTCCTTCCCTTCCCTCCCCACTCCTTCCCTTCCCTCCCCTTCCCCCTTTCCTCCCTCCCTCCCTCCTTCTCTTCCCCTTTCCTCCCTTCCTCCTTCCCTCCCCTCCCCTTCCCTTTCCTCCCTTCCTCCTTCCCTTCCCTCCCCTTCCCCCCTTTCCTCCCTTCTTCCTTCCCTTCCCTCCCCTTCCCTCCCCTTCCCCCTTTCCTCCCTCCCCCCTCCTTCTCTTCCCCTTTCCTCCCTTCCTTCTTCCCTCCCCTCCCCTTCCCTTTCCCCCCTTCCTCCTTCCCTTCACTCCCTTTCCCCCCTTTCCTCCCTCCCTCCCTCCCGTCCCCACCCCTTCCTCCCCTCCCCTTCCCTCCCCTTTCCTCCCTTCTTCCTTCCCTTCCCTCCCCACCCCTTCCTCCTTCCCTTCCCTCCCCTTCCCCCCTTTCCTCCCTCCCTCCCTCCCGTCCCCACCCCTTCCTCCTTCCCTTCCCTCCCCTTTCCTCCCTTCTTCCTTCCCTTCCCTCCCCACTCCTTCCTCCTTCCCTTCCCTCCCCTTCCCCCTTTCCTCCCTCCCCCCCTCCTTCTCTTCCCCTTTCCTCCCTTCCTTCTTCCCTCCCCTCCCCTTCCCTTTCCTCCCCATTCCTCCTTCTTCCTCCCTCCCGCTTCCCCCCTTTCCTCCCTTCTTCCTCCCTTAGCCATCCCCACCCCTTTCCTCCTTCCCTTCCCTCCCCTTCACCCTTCCTCCCTCCCCCCCCTCCTTCTCTCCCCTTCCTCCCTTCTTCTTCCCTCCTCCTCCCCTTTTCCCTTCCCCCTTCCTCCTTCCCTTCCACTCCCTTTCCCCCCTTTCCTCCCTCCCGCCCTCCTGTCCCACCCCTTCCTCCCCTTCCCTTCCCTCCCCTTTCCTCCCTTCCTCCTTCCCTTCCCTCTCCTTCCCCCCTTTCCTCCCTCCCTCCCTTCTTCTCTTCCCTTCCCCTTTCCTCCCTTCCTCCTTCCCTTCCCTCCCCACTCCTTCCTCCTTCCCCTCCCCTTTCCTCCCTCCCTCCCTCCTTCTCTTCCCCTTTCCTCCCTTCCTCCTTCCCTTCCCTCCCCACTCCTTCCTCCTTCCCCTCCCCTTTCCTCCCTCCCTCCTTCCCTTCCCTTCCCCTTTCCTCCTTCCCTCCCCTCTCCTTCCCCTTCCCTTTCCTCCCTTCCTACTTCCCACCCCTCCCCTTCCCATCCCTCCCCTCCCTTTCCCCCTTCCCCATCCCCTTCCCCTCTTAGAGTCTTCTGTTCTTTCCTTTTCCTGTTTGGGACATTTATAAAGAGCCCGATGTTGGGAAAGATGGAAGGGCAAAGGAGAAGGGGAGGGATGAGATGGTTAGTTTCATTGATGCCATTCAAGTCATTGCACAACATGAATTTGGGAGAGAATGGAGGACGGGGGGAGGGAGCTGGCATGCTGTGGTCAGGTTTTATGGACTGAACAACATCCCAGCAGGGGAGGGAAAATGGATCTTAACCGCCCTCTTTCTTTCAATTGGCCTTTTTTGTGATCAGGGGCGATGGGATGGAGTATGGAGTATGGAATATGGAGTATAGAACAATTATTGGCCAAGTGTGAGTGGACACACAAGGAATTTGTCTTTGGGGCTAAAGCTCTCAGTGAACATCCAAACAAGAAAGTAGGATACCAATAGGAGAAGGTAATAGGAAAGATCTCATGAAGATCTTTCATGGAGGGGGGAAGGGTGTTTTCTTTTCTCTACACTTAAATAGGAGCCAACCGTGTGCTGCAGCTGCCAAAAAGGCCAACACAGTGCTAGGCTGCATTAACAGAGGGGTAGAATCAAGATCACATGAAGTGTTAATACCACTTTACAATGCCTTGGTAAGGCCACACTTGGAATACTGCATCCAGTTTTCATCACCACGATGTAAAGAAGATGTTGAGACTCTAGAAAGAGTACAGAGAAGAGCAAGAAAGATGATTAGGGGACTGGAAGCTAAAACATATAAGGAACGGTTGCTGGAATTGGGTATGTCTAATTTAATGAAGAGAAGAACAAGGGGGGACATGATAGCAATGTTCCAGTATCTCAGGGGCTGCCCCAAAGGAGAGGGAGTCAAGCTATTTTCCAAAGCACCTGAAGGCAGGACAAGAAGCAACGGATGGAAACTAACTAAAGAGAGAAGAACCTAGAACTAAGAAGAAATTTCCTGACAGTTAGAACAATTAACCAGTGGAACAACCTGCCTCCAGAAGCGGTGAATGCTCCAACACTGGAAGTTTTTAAGAAGAGACTGGACAGCCATTTGTCCAAAATGGTGTAGGGTTTCCTGCCTGAGCAGGGGGTTGGACTAGATGACCTCCAAGGTCCCTTCCAACTTTACTACTACTACTACTACTAATTATTATCCTCATCAAGGAACTTTTTTTCTGGAACCCCCCCCATTTTTCTCTAGCCCCCAATCTCGTGGGCGAATGCCGAGCCTCCACTTCTACCCCAGATCTTCCAAACTATGTGACGGGCAAGTAGAGACATGGTGGACCAGCCATGCTCTTCCCCCAGGGAATGCATCCAGGTGGAAGTGGGCAACGGGGGGGGGGGGAGCTGGGACAGAAGAGATGGGACTACTCAGTCCATCTCTCCTTCCTCAGGTGCTCAATCACGTTCTGACAACCATTTGCTTGAAACTATATAGGGTTTCCTGCTTGAGCAGGGGGTTGGGCTAGACCTCCAAGGTCTTTTCCAACTCTGTGATCCTATTCTGTTCTGTCCTTTGGCAGAAGCCAGGCTGGCAAAAAGGCCTGCACAGTCAGGTGCTGAGAAAGGTCGCTGTGTCCCCTCCAGGATCACCAAGGTGTCCTCCTTGACCTGAGGGCCAGAACCACCAAGGCAACATCAAAGTGGGCAGAGGTTGGTGACGCTTTGAAGCTGCCTTCGACTCCGGTGGTTTGCAGGCCCGGGTGCCAATTCCTCAGGTGCTGCCAGGACCCGGACAGTCTGGGCAACCCAGAGTGAACTCCCCCTCAGCCCAGGAATCACATTTCCCACCTCAGCCTAACACACAGGATTTTTGTGGGGAAAAATAAGAATAAATGCTTTCTACAACCGGAGACATTGCAGAGTGCTTGGGGGGGAAGGGGGCGCAGACCCCTAAGAAAAGGCTGCTGCTTTCTTTGATGCCCCCCTCAGAGCATGGAGCCTTGGGGAAAGTCAGGGGGCTGGGCCGGAAAGGGCTTTGGAAGGGAATCCCCCCTTCCCTGGCTCAGAACCAGGACTGGAGGACTCCTCCGCGGCCTTCATCCCCGGGGCTAGCTGGCCCCTGCCTGAGAGGTCCTCTCTTTCCACACTTGCTGGTTTGCAGAGCTGCCATTTCCCCTGGCTGTTTCCAGGAAAAGGTGGGGAGAGAATAAGTCAGTGGTGGTGAACCTATGGCACGTGTGCCAGAGGCGGCACTCAGACCCTCTCTGTGGGCACGCGTGCCGCTACCCCAGCCCCACCTCTCCCCGCAGCCACCTCCTCACCAGCAGCCCCCCTGGAGGAGAGTTGCCCCCAGGCTCAGCATGCGCGGAGTAGCACAGTCAAGAACATGGCAGTTAGGCAGCAGGGACAAGACTCCACCCTCATGCCCCTTCACCTGCAGATGCTGCTGAAGGGCACGGGTAGAGTGCGTGGCTGCCATGCGCTGCAGGGCTGCCTGAGGGATCTGCTGTAGTGGAGGTGGTGGGTGGCCCTGCGGGCCGGCGGGGTATGAGTGGAGCGGAGGGTGGCAGGGCATTTTTGGGGCGCTTGGCCTCTAAAAGGTTTGCCATCACTGGAATAGGTCTTTCTAGGCACCTGGGAGTCTCATCCTGGGGCATTCTGGGAGTTGACGTCCACACGACTGAATGTTGCCAAGGTTGAGAAGCAGGGCTCTAGGCCAGAGGTCCCCAACCGTTTGGGCACCAGGGACCGGTTCCGTGGAGAGAGGTTTTCCTGTGGATTGGAGGGGTCGTGGTTTCATGTGCTGCCTGCATCTTGCGGATGGGGCTTTGCTTGTTTGTTGCTGGCATCACGCTGCCCGGTACTGGTCCACAGACTGGAGCTTGGGGACCCCTGCTCTAGGCAGTCTCCCAGGGCAGCCCCAGGCACAATCAGCAGATTAAGCTTTGAGTGGATTTTCAAGCCCAAATCCTGTTTTCAAATTCCTTTTTTTCCAAGTCTCACGCTTGAATGATAAGCAACAATCCAGCGTGACATAAATAAATACATAATATTCAAAGGAAAGAAAAAAGAAACGGAATGTGCTTTAAAAAAAAAAGGCAAAATACAACAATGAAGACTATAATATCATTTTAGAAGTAAATATTTACAACTCTATACATAGTATCTGGTGGAATTATTACTCAAGTACATATACTGTATATTTCTAACACATTTATACAACTCTCAGTTTTTAGCCCTGTAGGAGGGCAATTCGGAAATAAACCTCCGTTTGGTTATCAGTGACAGACCGATACAGAACTTTTATTATACATATTAGAAAACTACATGACATTCCTTTTCGACATCATCGCCATTGAAATTGAGGCCTTTGTCATAACGTCTTACAAAGTTTGAAATTCCTTAGGAATCGTCACTTGGTGCCAAATCTGGGCTATGGGGGTGCTCAAAAACATCCCAACCGAACTGCTTCAAGGGTTCTTGGCTGTGTCTAGCGGTGTGCGGGTGAGCGTTGTGCGATAATGGCACACCGGAGGTCAGCAGGCCCCGATGCTTGTTATGGATGGCTCGTCTGAGTTTTCGTAATGTTTCACAGTAGACTTCTGAATTGATGGTCCAATCGCTCTCCATGAACCCAAGAACTTTTGAGGCTGTTCCGTTGGGATGTTTTTGATCACTGCCCCCCCATAGCCCAGATTTAACGCCAAGCGACAACTTCCTAAGGAATTTCAAACCTGTAAGACGTTATGACAAGGGCCTCATTTTGAATGGCGATGATGTTGAAAAGTCATGTCATGTTGTACGTTTCTAATATGTCTAAACAAAAGTTCTGTATCTGCGAGTGTCTGTCACTGATAACCAAATGGAGGTTTATTTCCGAATTGCCCTCGTATTTTGTAAAAATGAGTTCACATTTCATTATGTTTGTCCATACAAGTCAACCTGTGCAGGCAATCTGCTCATAGGTGGTCAGTCCAATCAGGCCCCCAATCCATCTTCTGTGCTTCTTGGATGAGAAGCTAAACATTTTCAAGCAAAAAAACAAACCAAGAAAGTCCAGTTGCCTTTTAAAAAAACCTTTTGGGACCACCTTGACCTGGATGATTGGGAATCTCCACAGACATCCTGGGTCAACATGCTCCTCAGGCCCTCAATGGGCTCTGGATGTCCTCCTTGTGGAAGGATGCTATGGGGAGGGAAAAGGGACATTGGCCAGGGTGGGACTTTCCTAACCTCTTGGAAGAAGTCCCTCATCTGGTGCCAGTGGTGGGATTCAAATAAGTGAACAACCAGTTCTCTGCATGGATGCCACTTCCAGAAGTCCATTCTGGGCCTGGGGAACAAAAAATTAGCTACCGGTTCTGCCAAAGTGGTGCGAACTGGCTGAATCCCACTACTGTCTGGTGCCCCTTTCCATTGCAGTTAACTTCTAGAAAGTTGCTAACCACGGCTCTTCTCAGAAGTTCTGGAGAGGAACACCTGCGCCGTCTCTCCGTCCGTTGCCCTTTCATCTCTATTTAGGAGCCTCTCTTGGCAGTTTCAGGCTTTGAGGTTGGTGCAGCACCAACAGATGTGAAATTGTGCCGGTGTGTAAGTCAGGGGGAAAGAATTACAATGACCCAGAGAGTGTATGAAGCAAAGGACATGAAGACGCCCCTCCGCCAGGTTTGGGAATGACAAAGCTAAAGAGAGCCATCCTTAATGGCTGAACTGAACTAGCTGTTGCCTCCCCAACCAACAGAACAGAACAGGTTGGGGTGACTGCCAAGGAAAATCACGGGGCAGTGGATGTGTTCCTTGTCTCAAAAGGAGGGGATTGGCAGATAATAATAATAATAGTAGTAAAGTTGGAAGGGATCTCGGAGGTCATCTAGTCCAACCCCCTGCTCAGACAGGAAACCCTACACCATTTCGGACAAGTGGCTGTCCAGTCTCTTCTTAAAAACTTCCAGTGTTGGAGCATTTACTGCTTCTGGAGGCAGGCTGTTCCACTGATTAATTGTTCTCACTGTCAGGAAGTTTCTCCTTAGTTCTAGTTTGCTTCTCTCCTTGATTAGTTTCCACCCATTGCTTCTTGTCCTGCCTTCAGGTGCTTTGGAGAATAGCTTAATTCCCTCTTCTTTATGGCAGCCCCTGAGATATTGGAACACTGCTATCATGTCCCCCCTTGTCCTTCTCTTCGTTAAACTAGACATACCCAATTCTAGCAACCGTTTCTTATATGTTTTAGCCTCCAGTCCCCTAATCATCTTTGTTGCTCTTCTCTGTACTCTTTCTAGAGTCTCAACATCTTTTTTACATCGTGGTGACCAAAACTGGATGCAGTATTCCAAGTGTGGCCTTACCCAGGCATTGAAGAGTGGTATTAATACTTCACGTGATCTTGATTCTATCCCTCTGTTAATGCAGCCTAGCACTGTGTTGGCCTTTTTGGCAGCTGCAGCACACTGCTGGCTCATATTTAAGTGATTGTCTACTAGGACTCCGAGGTCCCTCTCACAGCTACTACTATTGAGCATGGTGCCACCTATGCTTTACTTGTGCATTTGGTTTTTCTTGCCTAAATGTAGAACCTTGCTTTTTTCACCATTGAATTTCATTTTGTTAGTTAGTGCCCAGTGTTCAAGTCTGTCCAGATCCTTCTGTATCTGAAGCCTGTCTTCTGGAGTGTTGGCTATTCCTGCCAGCTTGGTGTCATCTGCAAATTTGATGAGTTCCCCATCTATCCCTTCATCCAAATCGTTGATGAAGATGTTGAAGAGTACTGAGCCCAGAACAGAGCCCTGGGGCACCCCACTACACACTTCCCTCCATATAGATGCAGTTCCATTGAGGACCACTCGCTGAGTACGGCCGGTCAGCCAGCTACGGATCCATCTGGTGGTGGTTCTGTCTACCCCACATTTTTCATGCAATATTAGAATTCAACATTATAGAAGCACAAGCAATAGAACACAGTCAAACTAGAGTCTTGGACTTCAAGAGAGCTAATTTCAATAAACTTAGAGAGGGCTTGGGAAGGATTCCATGGATGAGAATCCTCAAGGGGAAAACAAGTCAAGAAGCTTGGGAAATTTTGAAAAATGAGATAATAAAAGCACAGTCTAGCACAATACCAACAAAGAGGAAAAACAACAGCTCTCAAAAGAAACCAGCATGGCTACATAAAGAACTCTCTGACAAATTGACAAATTCTCCCCTCCTGCTGTGGGATCCTTGGTGTTCTCTGACTTGGTAGTTTTCTTGCAGATGTTTCAGTATCAAACTAGGTAACATCATCCGTGCTAGAAGAGAGAGGAACTTGCTCTCATTTTTATGTACTAGTGGTTTGCCCTGTCAGTGTTGGAGGGGGTGTTCTTGGAGGTCCCTGGATTGTTTACTGTTAGCTTGTCTGTACTGGTAATTGCTCGATTGGGAGGTTGTTTACCGGATTGTTGGTCTTGTGTTATTCTTGATGTTAATTTTTGCTCATATAGGTGTTGATTGCTAATTAAGAGACATTTTGATATTCTTGTTTCTTTTGGGGGTTTTGGACTGTAGATGTTGTTTATCTCTGTGTGCCTGTCGATGGCCACTTTGTCTAAGTGGCAGGCCTCCAGGAATTCTCTGGCAATTTTTGGATTTGGCTTGATCTAAGGATGCTCACAGATTCCCAGTGGAAGGTATGGTTGTGTCTATCCACTTAGTGTGAAATGAAGGGGTTTTCATCATGTCTTCTGACTGCTAGTTGGTGTTCATGGATGCATTTTGCTGGTTCCTTCCTGTTTATCCTACATAGTGCTGTAATAGTCCAGTGTGTGTTGTAGATAACTCCGTTTTTTTCTTCTGGAGCTGCTGGATGTTTTGGTTTTGGACAGCTTTTGATGGTTTAGAATTAGGGCTGGTCTTCGCCTGGAGTTGTCCCTCCCATTCACTTTTATATTTTTGAGGCAACTTTACTTCTCGCCTGCGCAATGACGACACAATGATTTCTGGATCACTTTGTGTCCTTTGCAATCCACAGGATGGCTTCTGCTTCAGGGAGAGAGAAAAAATGAAGGAAGTCAACACCTCCTTTTGCATGGTGTGTATGTGTTTCTTTTCTCCTCCCCTCAGCTCTCTCCTCCCCCCACTGGAAGCTCAGCAGGCATGAGGAGAAGCAGTCAAAGAGGAAGGAAGGACCCACCCCACTTTGCATCTTAAGAAGACAGAACTCTTGGAATAATTCTTCCAACAGGCATCCTTTATTAAGAGAAAATGGTTGCAGGTGTTCTAGACAGGATTTGGGGTCCAAGCTCTCCCATTCAAGGTTTTAAGGGGTTCCCCAGTAGCCCCACCCAATCACCCCCTTCTTCCAGCGATAGTCTCAGGCATTACGCTCCCACCCCCTTTTCCTTACTGCCGGCTGGATGGAGACTTCAGAGAGAACTACATGAAAGATAATAGCCTCATTCTTATGGTTAGTCCTTTTGGCGATATCCACATTCAGTCTCTTTGAAGTGTACTGAAGGAAGTGAGGGCCATAAAGCCCCTTTGTTCACCCCCTTCCCTTCACCGTATGGCAGAATCCAGGGAAGGCAGAAATGGAGTTTTCTATAGTTGATAACTAGAGATGAAATATAATTGGATTCTGACAAACGCATTCAGTCTTAGCTCCACAAGGCCGTCTAGAAACAGCGAGGAACCAGCCCCTGCCATGTCGGCCTCTCCCCCTGGGTGCATGCTGGGGAGGTGTCACCCTTTGTGAGGAATGAAGAAATGCACCATGCCTTGGTGCTTGCCCCGGTCCCACCCGCTTCTGCCAGAGACCCTCAGATCTGTCCCACTCCTGCCCAGGCCCCCATAGGCACCCTTGACGCAAAGGATGTAGAGCTGGCCATGCCCACCCAGTAGGCCACACGCATTCCATCCACTCCCACCCAGTAGGCCACACCCACCCTGGCTGCACCCACCTGTCCCCCCCCCCGAGCACAACCACAATGCTGATGCGGCCCTCAATGAAATTCAGTTGGACACCCCAGATGTAGCACAACGGGGTAACTGTGGCCATTGAATCTATTGGTGTGATTAGCCACTGGTTGACCTGGGACAGTCCAGTTTAATATATTTTAATTTATATATTGAGAGACCATCTCTAGTTAATATATCAAGATATTTATTGCTTATTTAATACATAGAGACTACAGTGGCAAGATACCTTGTATCTACTGATGAGGTCATCCATTGGTTGATTTGGGTTAGATCCACTGGTTGATCTGCTTTGGATCCACTGGTTGATCTGCAATAAATGAAAGTCAGACCATCGGCCTTCCTGCCCAAGCATGCCTGTCCATTAAGGTGACGGAGGAGATGCTGATACCTAAGTGGCTGAGGGATGCTTTCGGTGTAGGGATGCTATTGATCAGGATAAGGTTCCCCCATACCTTATAAGCTCTAGCTGAACTTTAGCTGTTACTATGACTACTGAAGACGTACAGTATTAATGATATTGTTCTTAATGATTGGCGTATGTGTGTGTTCATGACTGGTTCATGGCAAAGTATGTTTCTCCAACTTGTATTAAAAGTGGGGTCCACTGTGGAGCAGGGACGTCCCATTTTGGAATTTGCTTCTTTAGGAATAAAAGTTTTACACCTTTCCGCCTACCAAGTCTGGTTGTTGGGCTTGCACACCAGGGAAAGAAAGTCCCAGTTTTCCCAAGGTATCCCTGGAGCTTTTATGGTACAAAAATATGGCCAAAGATCTTTAAAAACAATTGTTTTTTTTTATTGAAAAGTTTTATAAAAATTACAGCATACACTCCAAAGCCCACCCACCCTAAACCCCCCCTCTCCCTCCCCCACTTCCCAGAACTGAGTACAGGGTTACAAATATAATAATCAAACTCTAACTAACATTAACCAACTATTTAAATAACCAAGTCCATAATGCGCTTTAACTCCCCTTTAACATAGGTATAAACAAATTAAAAATAAATATAATAATATAAACAAGGCGATATTATTAAACAATACAATATCCAAATTGTTAAACAATACTAATACTAAAAATAATAATAAAACTAATAAAAATTCTACTATAATAAACTATTAATAATAATAATACTCTAAAATTTACTCATAAAGTAGATGGAACTTTTTAGTCCCATATTTATTCTGAATATAATCTATCTATCTTCTCCAGACCGAAATGTATCTTTCTTGTGAATGATCCTTCAAGTAAGCAGAAATTTTCGCCATTTCTGCTAAATTTGACACTTTAAGTGTCCATTCTTTTATAATAGGCAAACAATCCTTCTTCCAATATTGCCCTACCAGTAACCTTGCAGCTGTTATCAAATTCAACATCAAGTTAATTTCTTTAGCATCACAATTTACAATAACACCCAATAAAAATAATTGTGGATTAAACTTTATCTTTCGCCTAAAAAATCTTTTGAATGTTCCACCAAATCTTAATAAAAACAATTGTTTAAGGAGCAATTGGAGAAAAGGATGTGCAGAGCACCAGTTTCCTGAGGAAGGAAGATTTCCGTTAAGAAAGACCACTTATTTAAAAGAGAAAATGTTAAAGAATCATCTAACAAACATCTAGACGTGTTTTGCACAGAGAGGAAACTGTTATGCTGTAATACACCTGTCAGTACTCAACTAGAGGGGACAATGCATATATTTGTGGCTTTGTTTTTGGTCTGTTTTTAATGCAGTTTTCTAAAAAAAATGCTTTGACTAGTTTTGTTCTCTTCCAAAATCTTTTAATAATAATAATAAATAATAATAATAATAATAATAAAGTTGGATGGGATCTTGGAGGTCATCTTGTCTAACCCCTTACTCAGGCAGGTAACCCTATACCATTTCGGACAAATGGCTGTCCAGTCTCTTCTTGAAAACTTCCAGTGTTGGAGCATTCACCACTTCTGGAGGCAGGTGGTTCCACTGGCTAATTGTTCTAACTGCCAGGAAGTTTCTCCTTAGTTCTAGGTTGCTTCTCTCTTTGGTTAGTTTCCACTTTTGAAGTTACTATTCTAATTTTGGGAAGGGGGGTGTCATTTCAAAGAGGCCCCCCCACAATAGCTGGAGAAGAAGAATGAAGTCATCTCCAACTGGCAGGAGAGCAGTGAGTGTCTCAGGCAGCAAAACGAGAAGTCCAAGGAACAAGGGGCTGAACTGAGGGTCCCTGCTGAACCCCCGTCCCCCGTCCCCCCTCCCACCATTCCCCAAGCCACTCCCTGCTATCCCAGGGAACTCCTAGACCCCTCAGAGGTCGTGGCCCCCTCCCATATCCTCCCCCCCCCATGTCAAGAAGAAAAAGAGCGTCCCGTAAGACAAGCTGCTCCTGCAGAGATTTCACAACTCTGGAAACTGCATCCCTTTTTTTGATGGTGGAGGGGGGGAAAGCTGACTGGAGGGGGGCGGGAAGCTGACGGGGGGGGGGCGGGAAGCTGACTGGAGAGGGGCTTAGTCTTTGCCCGGACAGGAATGGGCGTGGGGAGAGGAGAAGGAGGCGGGGCAGAGCTCTGAACGTTCTCCGCTCACTTTCACTTTCGCTCTTTGTTCCGAAATGCAAACGAGAAACTTAAAAGGAAGTTCGGGCGAAGCGCGAGGGGGAAGGAAGCCATTTTAATTGCCAACCAGGCTTTTTTTGGGGGGGGAGGCAGCCCCAGGAGGCAGCGCCCCCCCCACCTTCTCCCCCATTTACAAGCTTCCCCGAGCCTCCCCGGAGGGTCCCCGAGCCCGCGATGGGAAGGGCTGGCCCTGAAGGCATCGGCAGCGATCCAAAGCCCCAAAGCGCCAGGTTGAGGTTCCGTTTGGGATTCATTGCCCGCCGAGGGGAACTGCCGGACGAAAGAGCGTCGGAAGCCAGCCAAGCCGGGAGAAAAGAAGCGGGACGGCCTGGCAGAAGAGAAAAGAAAGGATTTTATTTTATTTAAAATTACCTGGATGTAAAGAACGGCCGATTCCAGACCGCCCTTATTCACCCAAGCAATCCAGCGCCTTTCTTCGGGAGTTCGAGGCAACTCCCATCATCCCCAGGCCGCAGGGGAGGATGGGGATTGTAGCCTCAGCCCCCCATCCCCCACCCCAAGGGCGGGTCTCCCTCTTGAGTAACCAGGGGCTTTGAGCTGACCCGCCTCCTCCATATAAGGCCGTTCCCAGGACGCCCGGCCCACTAACTAAGGGGTGGGACTAGAAGACCTCCGAGGCCCTTTTCAACCTTATTACAGTATATACTTACCGTGTGTTCCTCCGCGCTCTCGGGGCTGGGCTGGTTTTTGCCCCGAACCTCCTTTCGCTCCGGCTCTTTCCCTTTCCTGGCTCTCCAGGGGGTCTCCTTTCCTTCTCCCCAAAGGGAGCTTCGACACCCCTCCCCCCGCGGATGACCTCCGCGCCACTTTCCCTTTCCAGCGCTCAGCCCCTCCGGCGCCCTTCACAGACTTCCTCCTTCGCCGCCAGCTGATCGGGGCTGCCCATCTAGCGTCTGGATCCGGATGGGACTCCTGACGGCTCGGATGGAGCTTTTGTCCGCGGCGGCCCTCCTGTTGCTGGGGGCAGGATGTGCAGGTAAGTGGCCGGAGGGGGGAGGGCTAAGAAAATCTGAGACGGGCAGCCTGTTTTTCCTGTGGCAGGTCGTTCCGGAGGCTTTGCCCGGTTGGGGAGGGCAATCCTATCAGTCTGTTTTAATCTTGGTGTAGACTTTTGGCCTGATTTCATACTGCCTGCGGCAAAACTGAAAGTTACCAGAGGACATCTAGTCTCTCCTCTAAAGGAGAACATTTGTAGTTCAGGGTCGAAATGAGGGGTCCTGGGTGATGCTCTCTGAGCTTGCTTCTTTTCTTTGATTTTAAAGTTTTATTAATTTTTATCAAAACAAAAGATCCAAAGGAAAATGAAAAGTAACGTAAAACCCGGGGAAGGAGAAAGGGAAAATGTGGGCTGGGAAGGGAAAAAGAGAAAAAGGCACGGACTTCCAGCTCTCTTTGGCATAATAGATGATAACATTACAACTTCAACTTTTTATTTTCATGCAAGAGTACAGACGTATCAAATACAAGGCCTGCGGCCGGATCCAGCCTGTCATGTGGTTGCCTCTGGCCACGGAGATGCTCTGGAAACAGCAAAGGACCGGCCGCGGCACCTCGGCCCGGCGCAGGCTGACCGGTGCTGATCTGCAACCTGGTGCCAGCCACCAAAGCCAGAATGCGCTCAGCCTTAGAACCACGGGGCAGCCCTGGGCTGGCTAAGGAATTCTGGGAGTTGAAATCCACAAGCCTTAAAGTTGCCAAGTTTGAAGACCATTGCACTTGAACATAAACTGAGAGTACATTCCACTCCTTACTAGCATTGATGATGTTACCTAGTTTGGGTGATGTAACCTCTTCAAGAAGAGAACCAAAGTTAGAGAGCACCAAGGACCCCTCAGTGCCTCCTGTTTTGGGGCCAGGATGTCTTCCTTGATAAAACTCTGTACACCTCCATAATTTTAAAGTCGTGAGGCTTTGTCTATGAAGAGGGCTGGTTCCAAATTAAAAAAAAAAAGTTTGTTTTTTTAAAGTGTGCCTTTGGAGACCCCTCTCCCAAATCTCCTCCCTCCCCTCCCCCAATCTGCTCTTTTCAGGCTCCTCTTCCCATTCATTGGGCATTTTCTACACGCTGTTCATGGGCTCCAGCCAAGATGGGGTCCAGTACATTATGGTGGCGTATGTGGACGATCAGCTGGCTGCACGCTTTGACCCCCCCACCAGAAGAATGCTTCCCCAAGTGCCCTGGCTTCGTAATCTGAGTGAGGAAGACTCCCATCTCTGGGAATCCCTATCTTGGTTAGTGAACGCCACGGAGCGGGGGTTCAAGCATGAACTCACCATCCTGTACAACTATCACAACTCCAGCAAAGGTAAGGCACAGTAGGGTGCGGGGGGCTTTGAACCATGGATTTGGGACTGTTCTGCCCAGACAGAACTCGTGGCTCTGAATCCAATCTAAACAGTCAGATAACTCGATAGAAATGATTACAACAAACATTTATTGTCCAGGGATTCTAAGCAGAGACTTACTGTGCTGTAGATACATCTGGTTTTCCATATTTGTTCATTCCTATAGGTAATTTAATATTGAATTTTCCCCTCTTCTTCTGCTGAGAGTCACATGTTGGCAAAACACATGTGGCTGGATGAACAAAGGCTTCCATCTGGCTTGTGTCCAGGAAGTCTCCCAATGACCCTTTTGACTCCTCCCACTGACCCATCAACATACCCAGCATTTAACCCAATAACTGCCAGATATTCTAACATACTAACACATGCTCCTAGTTAGAGTTACGTAGGTCTATGCTAAGTCCAGAACAGGGGCCTCCCCAGGGACTCTTCCTCTCCAGGAGGAGTCTGGATGGGTAGGAAATAGTAGGAAAGAAAATGTGGCCGTGCACATCTGAGTCAAAATAAAATGTCCCTATTCTGCACATGAATGGGGAAGGCTGAATGAAGGGCTGCCACTTGCGCGGCGAAAGTCAAATGGCCAAAATACAGATTGTCCTCGGCTTATGACCACCGTTGAGCTCCAGATTAGTGAGAAATTTGTCACGGGAGTTTTGCCCCATTTTACGACTTTTCTCGCCACTGCTGTTAAGTGAATCACTGCAGTTGCTCAGTTTGTCATCCGGTTGTTGAGTGAATCCAGCTTCCCCGTGGACTTGGCTTGTCAGAAGATCGCAAAAGGGGATCCCATGACCCCAGGACACTGCGACCGTCATAAAGTAGTTGCCAAGCATCCGAATGCAAATCAGGCGACCGTGGGGATGCTGCAACGGTCGTAAGTCTGAAAAATGGCCGTAAGTCACTTTTTTCCAGTGCCGTTGTAACTTCAAACGGCCACTAACTGAACTGTTGTAAGTCAAGGACTGCATGTGAAGGACAACAATGAGCTATCGTTGTTTTTAAAAAAAGATCAATAAATCTACAGGTCAGCTTTCTGAAATAAAGGACTGTCCTTTATTATACGGCAGAGGTCTCCAACCTTTCTGGGCTTGTGGCCCAGAGGGAAGGAGAGCAGCTTCCAAATTGGTGCGTGTGCACGCACACAAACGGGGCCACGCACACTGGTGTGGCACTAGTGGCCGTATTTGTGCCTGTGGCATGCTCTGGCACCATGCGCATGTGCGAACGGCCGTTTGCTGGACTAGTGTGTAACCATCTGGCCAGACTGTATGTCTAACTTAGGAACTAAGAAGTGTGCTGTTAGAGCAAGTAGCATTTTAAGGGGTTAAATGCTGTCTCCTTAAGAGGTGGCTTCTGGGAAATGTAGTTTAGTTGTTGCATGGTTATATATATATATGTTCTAATTGGTCAGTTCTATGTCTTAACTAACCATTGGGAGGGACTTCTGTGTTTACGACAGGATTTCCTGGCTAAGTGTATGTATGAAAAGCTTTGTGTAGTACAGCTACATGGTTCCTTTGCTCCATACGAAAATGGGGTGAATCTACCTTTAATTTTTTTACACCACAAGAACGGACAGGTTATGATACGTGCCTCAGAAGAACTCTTGTTAACTGTAAGTTATTGTTTAGGGATTCCTGAAGAATAAATAATCTGAATATTAATCCGTCTTTGGAGTTAATCTGTCTGTGACAAACAGGAATAAAGCAAATCTCTTGTTTGGATCAGAACAGGCTGTGTACCCTACAGCGGCTAGCAGCCCTGTTCACGCATGCGCAAATGGTCCACAGGTGCTAGTGCGAGTGGGGGGCGAATACGCATGGCCTGCTGACCAAGGACCCACAGCTTAGGACCGGGCCACGGCCCATAGGTTGGGGACCCCTGTTATACGGTACAGGTGGTTACTCTGCCTATATCCCAACGTTTATCCTGATTTGAGCAGGGTGTCAAGCCCTCCCGGGCTCGACACACAAAAAAAGGGGGGAGAGCCTGGTGACAGAGGAGGAAACCCAGCATAAGATCTAAGCAGCTCACCGTTTTAGAAGAAGCCTCAGGGGTGGTTGAGGTTTCTCTAATTGCTGCCGGGTGCTGGTTGGGAGACGAGCGGGCAGGGTTGTAGGTTGTTAGGCGGAGGTGTGATGGGTTTGTGGCTGGGGATTAATTGGGGAAGGGTGGGGTAGTAATTACAAGAGGGTAGTAATTACAGGAGTGTATTTAAACAGAGCTGGGAGGCAGTTGCTCCCAGCGCAAACTTTGTAAAGCATAGAACCTGATTGCTAAGGTCTGTGTGAACGTCATCGCTTTACCTCAAGTAAACTGGAGTTTGTTGGACGAAGGTGTTCCTGTGTTTTCCTTTTTCCTGCAAGTGTCCGGTAGGAAAGCTGACACGGGGTTCCACAGTTGGCAGAACCTGATTCGCTGCGAGCTGAGCGACAAAGGCCACAAGGGGGGCGTTTATCAGTATGGCTATGATGGGAAGGACTTCATCAGCCTGGACCAGAAGACCCTCACCTGGATCGCATCGGATGTTCACGCTCAGGTGACCAAGAGGAGATGGGAAGGTGAGCGTTTGATCGCTCAGAGCAGGAATCACTGTTTGGAGAACAAATGCATAGAGCTGCTCCAGAAGTGCCTGACGTACGGAAAGGAATCCCTGCTGAGGAAAGGTGAGGAAGGAAGGAGGGAGCCAAGTTGGTGTTGATGATGTGTCAGGTCAGCGTTCAATCTGTGGGGCTACACAAGTGCAGTCTTAAAACATGCTGGGGTTGTGTTCTCTACAGAGGCCCCGGTGGCGAAAGTAACTCGCAGGATCCAGGACAAGGGCCAGGAGACCCTCGTCTGCCGAGTCTACGGCTTTTATCCCAAAGAAGCGAACGTCACCTGGAGGAAGGATGGAGAAGTCAGGGAGAATGGCACCTTCTGGAGTGGTGTTCTTCCAAACTCAGACGGGACCTACCATACCTGTCTGGGCATCAAGGTTAACCCTAGAGAGAGGGACCATTATCGCTGCTATGTGGTACACGCTGGACTAACAGAGCCTCTGATCGTGGCCTGGGAGGAACCTGGTGAGAGAACCGGGCAGGGGGGGAAACCAGCTGAACATGAGCAAAGTTGTCCCTAGGGTGTCTGTGGTCATACAACCTAATAAATGTAGTGAGGGGTTTCCTCGTTTAGCAGGTTCACCTATGCTGAGGACCTTAAATTGGCCAAGGGTTGAATTTGCTTAACACGTCAAGCTCCGAGAGGCCCTTACTTAAGTTCAGGTCCAGTGTGTTCGGCCAGCCAGGCCTTTCATGCAAACCTGAGCTGGTGGGTTAATTAAGGCATCTGAAAGAGGAGGAAGTTTAAAGCAGGGGTCCCCAACCTACGGGCTACAAACTGCTCCCGGTCCATGGCCTGTTGGGAACCGGGCTGTGCAAGCTGTAGCCGAGCACATGAAGCCTCATTTGCTCATGCACTGCAGCTAGGTTGAGTGTGCAAAACCATCCCCCCCTCCTCATTGCCTCTGCCATTACTGTTGCTGGTCCATGGAGCAAGAAAGATTGGGGACAGCTGGTTTAAAGTTTGGCATGTAAAGGTTGACTCCTGTGGGATGCCACAAGGAAGAAGATGTTTGTGGGGGAGGGAAGGCTTATAGTATGGAAAGTCAGCTGTATTTTTATAGCCTATCAAAATCCTAGAGCCAGAAGTGTCCCTTGAGGTCATCCAGTCCACCCTGTGCTCGGTGCAGGCATCTGACTTAAACCATCCCAGAAAGATGGCTCTTTAGCTCCTCCTTGGACAAATCCGTCCTCTCCCTGGATCAGAGGTTCTGCCCCTACTATTAAGGATTTTTTTAGTTAACTCAGTCTTGGCTGCCCTTTCACCATGGCTGGGGAATGCAAGGGAAGAGAAATCCCAGAGCTTCTCCAGTCATTTTGACCTTTCTCCAAAACAGTTGACGGGCTCGTGGCCAGAGTCGGGGTTGCGGTTGGAGGCATTGTGGTCCTCATTGCTGCCGCAGTGATTTGCTACATCGGTAAGTAACTCTTGGGTGGGCACCGGAGGCATCATTCACAAAACATGTGGGAGGTGCTGCCATACCCCTAAACCTGGCCTTTCCCATCTATCAAAGGCCGGGGGTGGGGGAGGAATTAAGGGACTCTTCAGCGGGAACCTCTAACTTCTTGATTCTGTCTTGCAGCCATATTTGTTGGAGGCGCAGGCGGAGAAATCGCGGGTGAGTGATCCTGAAATGTAATTTTGGTACAGGCTGCCTTTTGGGGTAGAAAGGGGAGTGGTCCAGTTTAGCCCAAATGAAGCTTGTAGCAGACTTATGAATTCTGGGCAATGGGAAATATGGGATCTTGCTACATAGAAGAAAGTTTGCCATGTGTCAGTTTATTTATTGATTTATTAGTTAGAATTTCTTAACTGCCCAGTAGCCAAATCTCTCTGGCAGTTCACAATAACAGAAACGCACACACAAAGAGAGAAAAACAGGGAGAGAAAGAGAAACAGAAAAGAGAGAGAGTGAGAGAGAAACGAGAAAGAAAGAGAGAGAAACAGGGAGAGGGGGAGAGAAAGAGAAAAACAACACAGAGAGAAAAACAGATACACAGAGAGAGAAAAAAACACAGAGAAACACACACAGAGAGAAACGGGGAGACACACACAGAAGTTGAGCTGAAACATATAGCAAAGTCAGGCTCCATTGATCAACCATGTGATGTGTCGCAACATATCACGACTTTTTTTCCATTGCCGGCAATGGGGTGGGCGTGGTTTCGGCATGACACCAGCCCAGGTGCTGGCAGTTTGACACCCCTGCTCTAGAGATAAGACAAGTGATAATAAATAAAACTAATTGTCAGGCTGTATATAACAATCCCCCTGAAACTTTCCATAAAGCCTCATTTGGGGAAAGCAATACTGGAGCAGGCTGACATCATGGGAGATGGGGTCAAGGTGAGCAAAAGGACAGTCCTGACAGATTTATTTTATTTTTATTTTATTATTTTATTTTATATTTTATTTTATTTTTTATTTTTGCTGGAGATCACCCTTAGTGATCCGAGTTATTTTCGTAAGCAATGACAAGGGCCATCAGTTTGGCTTTCTTGCTGTATCCTAGAAAAACTACTAAGAAAGCCTGGCTGCATTTGAACACATTTTGGAAAAAACCCTGTTTTAAATCAATGGTTCTCAACCTGTGGTTTGCGGATTCCTGGGGGGAGGTCCACAGTGTCGTCACAGGAGGTCCACGAAGGCTTGAAGAAATGTTATGATTTAAATTTTGAGTTCGTGGCCATGGTCTATGGCCACAAAAGGTACACAAAGGGGGTACGTGGTGAAGAAAAGGCCGAGAACCCCTGTTTTAGAGGATAGTGATGGTTGTGACTGATGGCAAAAGCAAACTGCCTTGAAGGGGAATACATGTGGGAGATGCCTAGGACTTTGTGTTGCTTATGATCCCTTCGATACATTGCCTGGCTAAAGGAGACTCTCCGCTTTGTCCTGAATCTTCATTTTGCTTATTTCTCTGTTACAGCCGCCAGACAGTATTTTGAAATGTGTCCCATGGTAAGTAGGGGATACAGGGCTGTAGGATCACATATCTTTTATCAGAGGGAACAAAATCTAATCTCTGGCACTGGAACAAAATGTTTTATTTCGGTATGTGTGTATGTATGTATGTATGAAATGTATTTAGCTGCCCATCTCAATGAAAGTGGTGCACAACAATCATGTTTTAGTGTTCTCCTACCTGTGTTGGAACGTAGTCTGGACTTCACAGAGGGAGGGGTTGCAATCCACCATGTCACCCCATCCAAGCGAGATTGCCTTCTGGGGATCCCTTGTCAGCCTGAATACAGGGTGTTGTACTGCTCTTCAGGACTTGCACTGGGAAAAACAAGGAAGTGGGTTCCATGGCTGAAGCAAGGTTGGAATTCGGGTCTTGTCTCTCCAGGACCTTTAGCATTACCTGCAATGACACCTGTGAAAAGTCTTAAGAGAAGGGAAGAAAAAAATGCTGCCTGGGGAAGGGTCAGATAAATGAGGCCTTAGCCACAGCTGCATAACGGGCAGGCTGAGAAGCTGAAAAGGGCCATAGCTTCTTAGGTTGTGGAAGACACCGCAGGAAATTTTTTACTTTCAGACTCGCAAGATTCTGTTAATGTAGCCTTACAATAATGTGGAATTAGTTTTATCTGATCGTGTTTCCTGTCTTGACTACCTGGGGGAAGCAATGTGGCCTTGGGAAGGGTCAGATAAGAGAGGGATTAGCCCGCAGCTGCATAACAGGAAGGGTGAGAAGCTCAGAAGGGATTTCCAGCCCTTCTGCTTCTCACGCTGTAAAAATGGCAGGAGATTTTTACTTTCAGACTTGCAAAACTCTTGTAATGTAGCCTTCCAATAATGTGGAATTAGCTTATCCGGTCATGATTCCTATCTAGTATACCGGGGAAATATGACTCTTGGGGACAACGCCTGAAGAAGCTCTTGGTTCGGCCTCATTCTGCTGTTTTCTGTTCCATTGTTAGGATAATTTTTATGATATGGTATTAGAATACTTTATTTGGGCATTTGTACTTTTATTAACGTATAGTCAAGGCCATTGTTTTCCCAGTTGCAATGTATGAATGTGAAAGTTGGACCATAAGAAAGGCTGAGCGCCAAAGAATTGAGGCCTTTGAACTATGGTGCTGGAGAAGACTCCTGCGAGTCCCTTGGACTGCAAGGCGTTCAAATCGGTCAGTCCTAGAAGAGATCAACCCTGACTGCTCTTTAGAAGGCCAGATCCTGAAGTTGAAACTCAAATACTTTGGCCACCTAATGAGAAGGAAGGACTCACTGGAAAAGGGCCTAATGATGGGAAAGATTGAGGGCAATAGAAGAAGGGGACGACAGAGAATGAGATGGCTGGATGGAGTCACTGAAGCAGGAGGTGTGAACTTAAATGGACTCCAGAAGATGGTAGAGGACAGGAAGACCTGGAGGAACGTTGTCCATGGGGTCGTGAGGGTCGGACACACGCAATTAACAACAACAACTTTTATTAAGTCTCAGAAACGATGTCTCCTGGTTCACTTTAAGATTTGTAAACCTTCTCAGTGTCCACAAACCTTCAAAAGTAGCTTACCCAGGAAACTGAGTTAAGGTACATCTTCTAAGGGTAGATAAGATATCCATTAGGATTCTTCTTAGATAATTATTCTCAGAAAACCTAAAGGCCCTGGCAAGGAAGGAAGTTCCTTACATCAGGAGTCTCCAACCTTGGCAACTTTAGGATTTGTGGAATTCAACTCCCAGAATTCCTCACCCAGAATTCTGGGAGTTGAAGTCCACAAGTCATAAATTTGTCAAAGTTGGGGGCCCCTGCCTTACATGGAATGATGTGAGGAAGGAAACGAGTGACTGAGTAAGGGGGGTGATCTTCTATAGGAGGGGCTGATTATAATGTAGATAACCTCTGCTGCAGGGGGGGCCTTTGCGGGGACCCCCACCCACCCTGCCTGGTGTTTTTTATCAACCTGGGTGAGGGCACACTGGGTAAGGTACAAATTCTCCAACAGTTTTGGATGGCTGAGTCCCAAAATAGTCATGCATTGGGCTATTTGCCCAAAGGGTAGTGTCTTTCTGGTGACTTGACCTGGAGGGATGTAAAGGCAATTTGGGTCTTGAGCCAAACAGTTGCATGAATTAAATCAGTCAGTCAGTCAATCAATCAATCAGAATAGAGCTGGAAGGGACCTTGGAGGTCTTCCAGTCCAACCCCCTGCCATTTGAAATGAAATGTCATCTCATTTCATGGTTTGTGAATACCCATGAAATTCTTTTGTGCTTTGTTGACTGTATTGTGAGTGATACTCTTTTCTGTTAAATTTGCCTATTGATCAAAGCTGTGTGTCAAACTGGATTCAGCCGCCCTCAGATCTCTGCCAGCTCTCATGGGTGACGACCAGAAAACCCTGAATTGCAAGGAGGACCAGTGAGATCCGCATTCTGCAATAGGGCTATGAAAGGTTGCATGACTGAACCATAACCAAGAAGTAGTGAGTGCGGGAGAGAAGGAGTATGTTTTCCTCTGACCTGAGATTCCCCCCCCCCCGGTTTTGATTATTGGAATATGTAGGGAAGCTAAGGGTCATCCATGTTGTTGCTATTGAACTGAATGAAAGAAATGTTTGCTGGGGGAATGGCTTGTGTGTACGTCTTGTTGGTGTAGTGTGGTGTTTAGTGTTGGGGAAAGTGTGTAAACTGACAGACTGCAAGGTTTTTCCTTTCACTCATTTTGGAAACTACTTTGCTAACTCGGATGTTTGGCTGAAAGGGGAGGGAAATGTATCCCATCAGGAACAAGTGGTTAGCTGACTGTTGCCTTTCTGAAAAGAGCAGCCATTTGTTCTGGGTGGTTGGCTTCAGTCGTTCTGCTGTTGTCTTCTCCTGCTTGCCTACCTTCCTCCTAAGCTCAAGACCCCCGTGGCCTCTGCAACGTTTTCTTGTTTTTTGCCTAATAGACACAAGACCCGGACCAGAGGCAGTGGAAGAAAAAGATGGAGGACGTTCAAAGAATTCCAGTGGAAGCTGGGCCATTAGCATCTTTATTGGATTCTTACTGACTACACCTTAAACTTTACTAAGTCCTATGGCTTGTTTGCAAGCCAAGATTTCATCGAGTTTCTATTTTTACACGTGTGCTATGAAATTACAGTTGTTCTTTGGTATCATCATTAAAATGTTCCGGGAGATGTGATGAGTCCCAAAAACAATGAATACCAAACAAAATTTTCCCATAAGGAATATTGTAGTGAGTCACAAGGTACTTAACACAGAAAAGTTTGTGTGTGTTGAGTATCAAACAAACAAAGAGAACTGGGACAAAATGTTCAGGTCAAAGTGTGTTGAGTACCAAATTCAATGAGTTTCAAAGCAGTTGAGTACCAAGTTACTGGTGTATCTTTAAGAGTGTCACGACTGCTTATAGATAGGGTCTGGAGTACATAACACCAGACACATCACCAGAAGACAAAATCATAAAACTGTATCTCATTTACTTTGGTCATGTCATGCTGGTGAATTCATTGGAGAAAGCAGTTATGTTTGGAAGAGTTAGCAGTAAAAGGAAACCAGGTTGCCAAAGAACACGGTGGCTGGACAGTGTCAAAGCTGACACCAGCCAGAGCATAGAACAACTCAAAGAATTAATGCAAGATCAGAAGATGTGGAAAGACCTGGCCCATAGAATCGCCAAGAGTCGGACGCGGCTGAATGGATAACATCTTCATAGACTGGTTTCCAGTGACTGCACTTGTGTTGCATGGACTAATTGGCTAGATTGTTATCCCAGTGGGTCATAGTTTGCTACTTGTTACAGGAGCTTTCCCCTCCCACTGACTGTCTCATTGATTGTTGGTCACCAAAGAATAGAAGTAAAAAATGAAAAACAAAAACTCTATGCCATATTTGCATTTTTGAATATTTACACTGATCTTTAATGTATTTTTGAATGTTTGCATGTACATGGGGCACTGAAAAAAGAACACACTGAACTGTAATTTTGATTGACTGATAAATTGACTTTTGAATTAAAACATTGATGAAAGATTATTTGAAGGGGGGAGGCAACATGGATATCACATACTTATCAAAAAATGACATGATGCCACATTCAATATTTCTCCTGAAGGACTTAGCCTGGAAAATCAAGGGCCACAAGAAGCAATACTTTAAGGCAAGATAAATACTTTCCAGGAGGAAATATATGTAATGTTAGGATAAATACAAATGACAATAGACTCAAAGCAGGATGAAATTCAAAACAACTTTGATGATTTAAATAAGCATATTTCCAATCTAAATCTACAATTAAAAAACACCCAGGAAATAACAACAAAGGAACAAACAAATCAGACAGAATACAAATTAGAAGAGTATGATCAAATTGATAAAATAACAAAGGAAAAGAATTACAATTTGACACACAGGAAAAAATCTACAATGTTCTGATACAACAAGAAAAATGGAACGGACTATAGAATTATCAGGAGAACCATCAAAGTTTGGGAGACAGAAAGTATTCCCAACAACATTTGTAAAAATACAGGAACTGCTGGGTAAGCGGATTACATCAACTTGGAAAATTACCCAGCAAAAGAAGAAGATCAGACATAAATATGAAAGATTTGACTCGCCCTACCAGATGGACGTGAATAAACATTTGTTTGAATATGACTAAAAGAACAGAGAATTTTGAACATAAAGGGCCCTTATAACGAAGGATAAGAATCTTAAGTAATGTACTATGTTCTATAATATATGAAATGTTAAAATAGCAGGTTGATGTAACTTTTATTAATATGTGAAATATCAACTGATTAAAAAGGATGTTATATCTAGATACTATAAGATAGATAAAAATTGTAGTATTTTTATAATGCATAACTTAAAATATTGGGATGATGTATGTAAATGGGAAAATTTGGACAGTTAGATGATGCTTGCGTGGGGCGAGTGTCTGCAGCCCATTTGCGCAGGCACAAAGAAGGCTGCTAGCCCAGGTGGGTTGTGCGGCCTGTTTGTGCATGCTAAAAAAGCTAATACAATCCTGGGTTGTATAAACAGGCATAGAATCAAGATCATGTAAAGTATTAGTGCTGCTTTATAAAACCCTAATAAGACCACACCTGGAATACTGCAGCCAATTTTGTTCACCGTATCACAAAAAAGATATTGAGAGTTTGGAAAAAATTCAGAGAAGAGCAACTAAGATGATCAAAGGCCTGGAGACTAAAATATACGAAGAACGGCTGCGGGATTTGGGTTTGGGTAGTCTAAAGAAAAGAAGAAATAGGGGAGACATGATAGCAGTATTCCAGCATCTGAGAGGCTGCCACAAAGAAGATGGAGTCACGTTATTCACCAAAGCACCAGAGGGAAGGACAGAAAAACTGGTTGGAAATTGATCAAAGAGAGGAGCAATCTAGAATTAAGGAGAAACTTCCTGACAGGACAATTAACCAGTGGAACAGCTTGCCTCCAGAAATCGTAGGCGCTCCATCACTGGAGATTCTTAAGAAGAGGCTACACAGTCACTTATCTGAGGTGGTATAGATTATCCTGCTTGAGCAGGGGGCTGGACTAGAAGACCTCCAAGGTCCCTTCCAGCTGTATTTTATATATATTTTATATATATAACATAAAAATGATTTTCACTAGGGCACAGGTTCTTTTTCACTTTGTCAGATATATATATATATATATATATAGAGAGAGAGAGAGAGAGATGACACACTCCGGCTCCTGGAGTGTGTCATCGGCACCAGCTGATCGAATTGAGTCCCAAGCACACTCCCCACACCAGCACCTATCCTCTTTCCATTGCTAATTTGCATTCTGTCATACGTTACTCTGTTAGCTGTAACACGCTCCAGGAGTCGGAAACAGGCATTAAACAACTGTATATAAGACTTCCCCCGGCGTTTGACTTTTAACCCTGACGATGTCAAATGTATTTGACGAAAGTTTGGTGGATTAAATTCTATTTTTGGATAAATATTCTCTTGGTGATCATTATTTTGACAATATGTATGTATGTATGTATGTATGTATGTATGTGTATGTGTATGTATGTGTGTGTGTGTGTGTGTGTGTGTGTGTGTATGTATATATGTAGGTCTTTGGTTGTTCGGGTTTTCTCCCGCGTAAAATTGGAAGTGTCTTGGCGACATTTCGACGAAGTCCCATTCGTCATCTTCAGCTGGTGTTTTCAGCTTCGTGCTTCGGCTTCGTGCTGCTCGAAGCACAAAGCTGAAAACACCAGCCTGAAGATGACGAATGGGACTTCGTCGAAACGTCGCCAAGACACTTCCAATTTTACGCGGGAGAAAACCCGAACAACCAAAGACCTACATACAAACACCCGCGAAAACCTCAGAAAACATATATATATATATATATATATGTTTGTTTTCTGAGGTTTTCGTGGGTGTTTGTATGTAAGTCTTTGGTTATTCGGGTTTTCTCCCGCGTAAAATTGGAAGTGTCTTGGCGACGTTTCGATGAAGTCTCATTCGTCATCTTCAGGCTGGTGAAGATGACGAATGAGACTTCGTCGAAACATCGCCAAGACACTTCCAATTTTACGGGGGAGAAAACCCGAATAACCAAAGACCTACATATATGTATGTATGTATGTATGTAATAACATATATAATGTTGCATTCACTACCAAACCCTCACTCTCCTCTCCCGTACATATAAAATGTTTAAAATACAAATGAAGACAAATATACAAATATACATGTCCCAGTATACACCGAGACTAGATATCTATTCTTCAGACTCGTACTGGAGCCCATTTTTAGAGAATTTCTCTCTACAGGATTATGTGCTATTCTACGCAAGGTATTTATGGGGTGCCTGGTTGTGTGTGATTTTTTTATTGGTTGGTTGGGGTGTTGATGGCAGGCTATTAAGTTGTTGGCTGTTGTTTTCTTGTGCCACCAAGTCCTCAGCTCCTAAATATCTGATCAGCTGGTAATCACATTCCTGTTGAGTGACAAAGGGGCCCATTTCCCTGGCCGTCTTTGTACTGTTGAAAGTACTACTATAAGAAAACTTTCACAAAAGGAATTGACCCTGAGTGGTGACAGAGAGAAGAGTCAGGCAAAAAGAATAAATACATACTATGTTAGTAAAACAAACTGTTTATAAGCAAAAAGTTGTGGGTTTTTCAGGGCCATATAAAGAGGTGCCCAATGCGAGGTTGTTTATCATGTTTTAACACAACAATGGAAGAACATTTATTTTTTCTGTCATAGAGAAATCTTGATAGACTATTTGGAACAATTTAAGGTCTGCCTGATATAACAAGGATAAGATATCATAGGGCCGTGGTGGCGAGCCTATGTCACGTGTGCCACAGGTGGCACGCAGAGCTCTCTCTGTGGGCATGCACGCCATTGCCCCAATCCTAGGCCTTCAGCTGGGTTTTATAAAACCTTCTTGCTTTAGGCCTCCGCCGCCATGTACAAAAAAAAAGGTTCAATCAATCAATCAATTTCAACTTCTCGCAGAAAAAAAAAAGATCTCGCAAAGTTGGAATTGATTGATTGAACTTTTTAGTCCACCCAGTCTGCCGTTACCACTGAAGCCACGCCCACCCAATGGGCCATGCCCACCCAGCACCCAACGATACATAAGTAGGTTTTGGGTTGCAGTTTCGGCACTCGGTCTCTAAAAGGTTCGCCATCACTGCCATAGGGGATATCTGTTAGGGGAGTAAACAGGTGGTCAAGGTGACCACACAGAGAGCCATGTCCACTTCCTCAAGAGTCACCAGCTCAAGTTCATCCAGATCACACCAACAGACAGTGCCACAGGCACCTTGGCCCGTCCTATTCAGTCATAGTCAAGGTCGCATTAAGTGTCTGAGCAACTTTATTAACCAAAGAGGCGGAGTGATCTTCACACTCACCCATCAGATGTTCCGAGGGATCCTTCCTAACCAGAAGGGACCAGGTCTCCCTAAGTAGACCTACTGGATGGCTATCGGCATATGCAACTAAGTGGGAATGGGAAGAAAATGAACTTTCTCTGCAGAGTGAATGCAAAGCGGGGTGTCCTTGTGTCTTTTGCTTCAAGCACTCGGTGCTTTGGGCCCCCTTCTTTCCTTTTCCCAGCGGCTCTTGGTGGTTCAGCAACCCCAGATGGTGAAACCACCAAGTGAGGCTCCTGAACAGCAACAAAAGGTGCACCAGACGGAGAGAAACTGCAGATGTTCACCTCCAGAGCTTCCAAGAATAGCAACTGTACGTTTGAACAACTTCTTGGAAAATGTCTGGGGGGGACCAGATCTTGGGGGGACTTTGTCAGAGGGTTGGGGAAAACCACCACTTCTGGTATATTCATCAGGGATATGATTTAGTTCATACCTGAGTGGCCTAGTGTTTTTCCCTACTTTCTTCCATTTAAGCCTAAATTTTGCAACGAGAAGCTGATGATCTGAGCCACAGTCAGCTCCTGGTGTTGTTTTTACTAACTGTATAGAGTAGTGATAGCGAACCTTTTAGAGACCGAGTGCCCAAACTGCAACCCAAAACCCACTTATGTATGGTCGGATGCCGGGTGGGTGTGGTCAATTGAGTGGGTGTGGCCCATTGGCTGGGCATGGCCCATTGGCTAGGCGTGGCCCATTGGCTGGGCATGGCTGCGCTGGTAATGGCAGACTGGGTGAGATTAAAAGTTCAATCAATCAATTCCAACTTTGCAAGATCTCCCCCCCCCCCGTGAGAAATTGATTGATTGATTGAACCCTTTTTTTTTTTTTTTGCACACGGCAGTGGAGGCCTAAAGTGAAAAGGTTTTATAAAACCCAGTTGAAGGCTTGGGGCTGGGGTGACAGTGCGTGTGCCCACAGAGAACGAAATAAGATTTTTTTGGCATGATCTGTTTTTTCCCTTTTTTTGATAGTTGCAAGTCTTAGTTCATTCTAAGCCTCAGCTTTCCTGGATTCATGTTCACAGATTCTGGCTATATGCTGGTATTCTGCCTTAATTATGCTTGCTCTTTCCTTTTTATTCTTATTGTTTTTGTCTTTCAGCTTATCAGAGAATTCTTTATGCAACCATATGGCCTTCTTCTTTAATTTCTTATTTCTAATTTCTCTTTTTTTCAGTGGTGTTATGTTGACCTGGGCTTTTATAATCACATTTTTCAGAGTTTCCCAAGGTTCTTATTTTTCCCTTTAAGATTTTCATCCATGGAATCTTTCCCAAGCTCTTAAGTTTGTTGAAATCAGCTCTTTTAAAATCTAGTTTGATTTTGTTCTATTGCTTGTGTACATATTATGTTGAATTTCAATATACACAGTGGGTCTGACCTGTGCAATGTATTTTATTATATGTACTGATGTATTGCTTCTTACTTAGAACAAGATGGCCCTGAGGGTGAGTATGTCTTGTATCTATGTGTATGTATATATTGATGAATCGTTTTTGTTCATGTATTTATGTATTGCTTTTTATTTAGACCAAGATGGTCCTGAGTATATTTTGCATCTCTTGGTCTGTATGTATAATAATGAAGCGTTTTCATCCATGTATTTATGTATTGCTTCTTATTTAGAACAAAATGACCCTGAGGGTGAGTATATTTTGCATCTATTCATGTGATTATCTTGCACAGCCTGTAATCTATTGATATGATTGACCTTGCATAGCCAGTAACATATTTTATTATATGTATTGACAGACTGTTTTTTGGGGGGAGGAATATTTTATTAATTTCTAGTTTTACACTTGTAAATACTTAATAAACAATGAGGTGTGAGAGTTCCTTTGTCATTCAGTGATACATACTAACTTTCACTCAAAATACCAATACTACACCATCCAATATTTCTCTGGTTCTCTTTTCTTCCAATAATAATCATTTTTCCACCAGGTACTGATGGGTTAACAGCAATTTATTATAAGATGCTATCTGAAGAAATGATAGAACCATTAAAGGAACTTTTTAATGATATCTTATCCGGAGCAGAGTTACCTCTATCTTGGAGAACGGCCTTCATATCATTGATTCCAAAGGAAGACCAGGATTTGTCCCAACCTAGAAATTACAGGCCTATATCTCTTTCAAATACAGATTACAAGATTTTTGCAAAGATATTGGCAAATAGATTAATGCAGGTTTTGAAACAATTGATTCATACTGACCAATCTGGATTTATAATGGGAAGATATATGAAAAATAATGTAAGACAAATTGTTAATTTAATAGAGTGTTTGGATAAGAGCAACTAAATCCCTGCTGCTTTAATATTTATAGATGCTGAGAAAGCTTTTGATCAATTAGATTGGAAATCTTTATTGAAAGTCGTAGAGGAAATGAATTTTGGAGATAATTTTTTGTATGCTCTCAAGGCCATATACCAGCAACAATCGGCACAATTGGGATTAACAGACGTATTTAAAATAGGAAAAGGTACAAAACAGGGTTGTCCTTTATCCGCCTTGTTGTTTGTATTAACAATGGAGATTTTACTTATTAAAATTTGAGATTCATCTAGATTAAAAGGAATAAAAATAAGTAAGATTGATTACAGGCTGAGAGCTTTTGCTGATGATTTGGTTGTGACGTTATCCCATCCAACAGATTCGGTCAAAGATTTGGTTGAAATTTTAGCACAGTATGGACAGGTCTCTGGTTTTAAGGTGAATAAGAATAAAACTAAAATATTATTGAAAAATATGTCTATGAAGGGAAAAGATTTTATAGCTGAAGCAACAGGTTATGAAGTAGTTAATAAGGTTAAGTATTTAGGAGTATATATTACAACATCTAATGGGAAATTGTATAAGAACAATTATGAATGCTTATGGGTTAAAGTACAAAAAGACTTAAATGATTGGCAAAAACTGCAACTATCGTTACTGGGGAGAATTTCAGTAGTAAAGATGAATGTTCTACCAAAGTTTCTTTTTTTGTTTCAGATGATACCTATTTTAAAGAAGGATGCTAATTTGGATGAGTGGCAGAAGGGTATCAATAAATTTATTTGGGGTGGGAAGAAATCAAGGGTAAAGTTTAAGATTTTACAAGATGCTTGAGAAAGAGGTGGATTTAAAGCACCTAATTTGAAATTATTAGTAAGTGACTGGCTTAATTTAACAAATAAAAATATTCTTGTTCTTGAAGGGTGGGATTTATTATATGGTTGGCATGCATACTTAATTTTTGATAAGAAAGTAGTTTGGGTCTTTAAGTCACACATTTTAAGAAATGCTCTACTTCGAGTTTGGAAGAAATATTATTATAAGTTAAATTATAAAATACCTATTTGGGGGATTCCTGGAGAAGCAATTCAGGGGGTTTCTAAGAGGATGAATTTTGATAATATTTTGTACAAAGAGTTACTTATTTGATCGGGTACTGATTGGCAACTAAAGTCTTCAGATGTGTTAAGGCAAGAAAATATTTTACAATCGTGGTTTCAATATTTGCAAATAGTGCAGAGGTGGACTTTAGATAAGAAAGTGGGAATTACTTTAGTAGATGAACATTTGGTAATTCAGATTAAGGATCAGAAATATGCCCATATCAAAAGAATTTACAATGAGTTAATAAAACTGGACTCGGAAACAGAGTTAGTAAAAGATTGTATGATTAAATGGGCCCAGAATATTCAGGAACCGATTTCATTGGATTTATGGGAGGTAATTTGGCTTAGAAATGTTAAATTTACACAGGCTCAAAACTTGAGGGAAAATTTTTATAAAATGTTTTATAGATGGCATCTGGATTCTAAAAAGTTGTCTTGTATGTACCCGAACCTGCAACCTAAATGTTGGAGATGTGGTTGCTTGGATGCAACCTATTTTCATGTTTGGTGGACTTGTAAAAATATTAAAGCCTTCTGGATTATGATTTGGTGGAACATTCAAAAGGTTTTTAAAAGGAAGATTAAGTTTACTCCCCAGTTGTTTCTTTTGGGTATTTTTGTGGATTTTGATGCTAAAGAAACTATCTTAATGTTGAATTTAATAATAGCAGCAAGATTATTGGTGGGTCAATATTGGAAGAAGGATTCTCTGCCTTCTTTAGAAGAATGGGTACCGTATATGCCGCTGTATTAGGCGACCTGGCGTATAAGACGACCCCCGTCTTTATAGCCAGGCCGCATTCCTAGAACGTCGTCTTATACGCCAGAAACTACCAGTATTTCCGGCGTATAAGACGACTCGGCGTATAAGACGACCCCCGTCTTTGGTGCCGATTTCAGCGCTCGCGGAAGTCGTCTTATACGCCGGCAGTTACGGTATTTAAGGTTTCTAATTTAGCAGAAATGGCTAAAATTTCTGCTTATTTAAAGGACCATTCACAAGAGAGATATTTTAATGTATGGAGAAGATGGATAGAATATGTTCAGAAGAAGTATGGAACTATAAAGTTTCACTTATTTTATGAGTAATGAATTTGTTTATAAACTTATGATGTTAAAGTTTGAAGAGAGTTAAGGGTTAGTATGATTTTGGTTATTGTATAATTAGTAAACTTAAATAGATTATGTTTAATATGTTTGTACAACCCTGTACTTGGCTCTGGAAGTCGGGGGGGAGGGGGGTGGGGGGAAGATGGGTTCAAGTTTAAGTAGCTCAGATAAGTAGAAATAGTTTTATTGTATATAATATTGATGTTTTAATCTGGAGAGAGGAATTGCTCGGGCATTTCCCCTGAACCGCATCTGGAGCGAGAAGATAGGAAGAAGGGGAGAAGCAAGTAGGAAGGGTGAGGAGGAGGAGGAGAAGGGGAGAGTGAGGAAGAGAAAGAAGAGGGAAAGAGAGAAGTAGGTTAGAGGGTGGATGCGGTTTGGGGGGAAATGGGTGAGCAATACCGAAGGTTGTGTGTATCAATTTGCTTTATTCTTTATCTGAAGTATTTTTATGAATGTAATGTATTGTAAAACTGAAAATAAATTTTTTTTTTACAAAAAAAATATCATTTTTCCACACTAGGCAAATACAATTCTTACTACTATTAATACCCATGCCATTAAATATAAACATCTTCATCCCATTTTCCTAATATTATACATAATATCAATTTATAATATCTTCTCTTAGCCAAAACATATCTCAGATGTATTTGCAATCAAAGTTCCCTTATTCAATATGTATCCTGTTTTTTTTTCTTCTTGTTCTATTTTAATTTCCCTTCAATATTCAAAATAATGTTATCGATTATCATTTTTCTCATAGTTAATTACATTTGGGTAACTAAAAGTTTCCTTCATACCGACCCACTTAGTATTTTCATATTTCCCATCTTATAAAAAATTATGTTGTCCTCGTTACAAATCACATCCTTCTAGTTTGTAGTGGTCTTTTTATCTCTATCAATTGTCTATTTTTTTATTCATATTCAAATCCCTTAGATAGTATCATACCTCATCCAATTAGTCAGGACCTCTATTTTCTTCAGTCTTACTCTAGCTTTCTTCCTTTGCCAAATAACTTTCCAAGTCAGTATATTTAGATCACCAAGTGTTTCTTCCTCTGTTTCTCTATGTATTATTTGGAATTTAAAAAAAGACAATTTAATTAAAGTAAAAACACTTAATTCCTTTATATTCAGACAGACTATTTTTATTCATAAAACATAGAACACAGAATAACAGAGTTGGAAGGGACCTTGGAGGTTATCTAGTCCATCCCCTTGCTCAGGCAGGAAATCCTACACCATTTCGGACAAATGGCTGTCCAGTCTCTTCTTAAAAACTTCCAGGGTTGGAGCATTCACCGCTTCTGGAGGCAGGTTGTTCCACTGGTTAACTGTTCTGTCAGGAAGTTTCTCTTTAGTTCTAGGTTGCTTCTCTCCTTGATTAGTTTCCATCCATTGTTTCTTGTCCTGCCCTCAGGGGCTTTGGAAAAGAGGTTGATCCCGTCTTCTTTGCGACAGCCCCTCAAATACTGGGACACTGGCTTGGGTTTCCATCCTGCTTCACCCCTTGGGTTTAGCCCCTCATGGAAAGCCACCCCTTACCCACCACACCCTCTTCCCCCGCTCCCTGCAGACAATGATCAGGTGACAGGATTCATTGGTTCAGCCAGGAGATTGGCTGCTTTCTTTCTCTCTGGCAGATATTCTCCAGGACCCCCAAGAAGGATGTTCTCCATGGTGCTGCCCTGAGATTTTGCCACCATCCAGGAATAGATCTCTCTGCCCCTCCCCCCCAGCAATCCCTGTATTTGGAGGTTGAAAGAGCCCCAAGAAATGTAAAGGTCCTAGTATCAGGAACCATAATTTTTTTGTCTTTAGTTAATTTACTTTCCCAGGAATGGGGAGGGGTTGGGGGTGCCATCTTCATGTCCTTTGCTTCATGCGCTGTCTGGGGCACTGTACTTCTTTGCTCCTTGACTTACACACCTGCGCAATTTCACATCTGTTGCTGCTGCACCAACCTCAGAGCCTGAAACCGCCAAGGGAGGCTCTTAAAGAGAAATGAGAGGGCAACAGATGGAGAGAGACGGCACAGGTGTTCCTCACCAAAGCTGAGAACAGCCATGGTTAGCAGCTTCATGGAGGTTAACTAGAGTGGGGAGGGGCACAAGAGGAGGGGCTTCTTCCAGGGGGTTAGGAAAGTCCCACCCTGGGCCTCTCTCCTCCCCATAGCATCCTTCCATAAGCAGGACATCCAGAGTTTATTGAGGGTTCCTGTAGACCAGGTTGATCCAGGATAAGATAAGATGAAGCTCCGCTTCATTTGGAACACGGAGCTGTGCTGTGAAGGGCTTTGGAAGGCAATCACACACACACACACACACACACACACACACACACACACACTCAAAACCACACTTGGAGGACTTTTCCTTCCCTCTGCCTTAAGATCTCCCCCCTTCTGGGCTTGCTGGTTTGTACACCTGCCATTCCCCCCCCCCCCAATGCTTCCAGGAAGGTAGGGGGACAAGCCTTTTTGGGCACCTGATACCTCTAGAGCAGTGTTTCCCAAACTTGACAATGTTAAGGCATGAGGACTTCAACTCCCAGAATTCCACAGCCAGCAACGCTGGCTGTGGAATTCTGGGAGTTGAAGTCCACATGCCTTAACATTGTCAAGTTTGGGAAACACTGCTCTAGACAGTCTCCAGGGGCAGCCCCAGGAACAACCCTGCCTGGCAGTCTAAGCTTCTGGGGATTTTCCAGCCCAAGAACCTTTTTTCCAGCTTCTCTTTCTCAAAAGTCTCACCTCTGCACAATAAGCCACAATTATTGGTGGGATGGTTTACCTTTTTTGTTGTGCACAGCACTTAAAGGATTACATCCACACCAATATTCTTTGACTCTCACTCTCTCCCGCTCCCTGAGTGTTTGGTCACAGTATCTATTAGATAGATACTGCATTATAGAGAGGATCTGCAATGCAAGGAGAAGCAGCTAAACCTCGTGGGGGGCTAAGCCCCCCTCCCCTCCCCCCAAGACCTTAAGGGGATTTGCCCCAGGTGAGCCCCTCCCCTCCCCCCAAGACCTTAAGGGGATTTGCCCCAGGTGAGCCTTTCCTAGAGATTGTGGCTTTGCGACCATAAATCTCCCAAAGAGGAAAAGGAAAGAACAGAAGACTCCAAGAGGGGAAGCAGAAGGGGACAGGAGGGATGGAAAGGAGGAAGGGAGGAAAGGGGAAGAGGAAGGGGAGGGGAAGAGGAAGAGGAAGAGAGGAAAGGGAAAGGGGAAGGGGAGAAGGAAGGGGTAGGGAAGGAGGAAGGGAGGAAAGGGAAGGGGAGGGAAGGAGAAGGAAGGGAGAAAGGGGAAGGGAAGGAGGAGGGGAGGGAAGGAGGGAGGGAGGAAAGGGAAATGGAGGGAAGGGAAGCGGAAGGGAACGAGGAAGGGAGGAAAGGGAAGGGGGAAAAGGGAAGGGAAGGAGAAGGGAGGGAGGAAAGGGGAGGGGAGGAGGAGGGAAGGGAAGGGGGGAGGAAAGGAAAGGGGAAGGGAAAGGGAAGGGGAAGAGGAAGGGAGGAAAGGGGAAGGGGAGAAGGAAGGGGTAGGGAAGGAAGGGAAGGAGGAAAGGGAAGGGGAGGAAAGGAGAAGGAAGGGAGAAAGGGGAAGGGAAGGAGGAGGGGAGGGGAGGGGAGGGAAGGAGGGAGGGAAGAAAAGGAAGGAGGGAAGGGAAGCGGAAGGGAACGAGGAAGGGAGGAAAGGGAAGGAGAAGGGAGGGAGGAAAGGGGGGAAAGGGAAGGGAAGGAGGAAGGGAGGAAAGGGAAGGGGAGGGGAGGAGGAGGGGAGGGAAGGGAAGGAGGAAGGGGGGAAAGGGAAGGGGGAAAGGGAAGGGAAGGAGAAGGGAGGGAGGGAGGAAAGGGG
The DNA here is from genome assembly GCF_016545835.1 of Crotalus tigris. Taxonomy (NCBI): domain Eukaryota; kingdom Metazoa; phylum Chordata; class Lepidosauria; order Squamata; family Viperidae; genus Crotalus; species Crotalus tigris. Next base: position 103,850 of record NW_024100630.1, on the reverse strand, counting down.
AGGGGAGAAGGAGGGGAGGGAAGGAGGGAGGAAAGGAAAGGGGAAGGGGAAGGGGAGGGGAAGAGGAAGGGAGGGAAGGAGAAGGGAGGGAGGAAAGGGGAGGGAGGGGAGAGGAGGAGGGAAGGGGAGGGAAGGGAAGAAGGGAGGAAAGGGGAAGGGAAGGGAAAGGGAAAGGGAGGAAAGGGAAGAGGAAGAGGAAGGGAAGGAGGAAGGGAGGGAAGGGAAGGGAAGGGAAGGAGGAAGGGGGGAAAGGGAAGGGGGAAAGGGAAGGGAAGGAGAAGGGAGGGAGGGAGGAAAGGGGAGGGGAGAAGGAGGGGAGGGAAGGAGGGAGGAAAGGAAAGGGGAAGGGGAAGGGGAGGGGAAGAGGAAGGGAGGGAAGGAGAAGGGAGGGAGGAAAGGGGAGGGAGGGGAGAGGAGGAGGGAAGGGGAGGGAAGGGAAGAAGGGAGGAAAGGGGAAGGGAAGGGAAAGGGAAAGGGAGGAAAGGGAAGAGGAAGAGGAAGGGAAGGAGGAAGGGAGGGAAGGGAAGGGGGAAAAGGGAAGGAAAGGGGAGGGGAAGGGAGGGAGGAAACGGAAGCCAAGGGAGAGTCCCCTGGAGCTCTTGCCGAAAGTCTTATCCAACAAACGAACACGGGATTCTCCTATTTCTAATCACAAAATGCCCGTTCACGGAACACGCGTCCCCAGCTCGTCTGCCTGCTAACCTTGGCTGCTGGTCATCCTCTAGTCCAGAGCGGATCGCCGCGCATGGAGGGGCCGCCTCCGGCTAGGACCCCCCCCCTTCCTGGGGGTGGAGAAAGAGAGAGAAAGAGAGCGGCGGAGTTTCGCGGACACGCAGACTTTGCACCGGGGGGGGGGGGGAGGAGAATCTCGGGTGTTTCTCCTCCTCCTCCTCCGGGATCTGACTCGTGAAGCAAGGGACAAGCCCAGCCTACCTCACAGAGTTCTTGTGGGCACCAATGGGGAGAAATGCTTTGGTGATCTTTGGAAAAAAAGGGGCGGGGACAAAAGGTGCCAGGCGTGAGTGAGGCCATCAGGACGGGACCCGGACCGGCGCGGCGCCTGAGCGGCTTTTTCCCCGAGCGGACGGGGGGGGGCGCCTGGTTGGAGGCCGATGCCGCTGCCCCGGGCGCCCCTCTTGCTCCTGGGAGTTGCGTTGGGGTCCTTCGTGCTCGGGGCTTTGTGCGGTGAGTGTGCGACGGGGAGGAGGCGCCTGTCCTGGGCCGGGTCTTTCTCTCCCCCATTCCCCCCCCCCTCAATCCCAAACTCTTTTTCCCAGAAGGGAAAAAAACGTCTTCCATCTCTCGCGCTTCAGCCAGCCTCGTTTCCAACCTTTAGTAACTGATTTGTAAACGGCTCCCGTTGTGGAGAATAGGGAATAAAAGTGAAGAGAGAAATTTCAGACTTTAGTAAGGTGACCAACTTTTTTACAGCAAAAAGGAGGACACGAATAAATTTAAGAAAAAAATATCGTAAATAAAAGAAACATTGTATTTATTGCAACAATAATACAGAATACACTATATGCATAACAAAAAACATTTGTAACAATAACATTTTATATTGTAATTATGCTTACATGCCTATTAATTATTTAAATGAGTACTTTTTCCATTGAATGAATATTTTTTGTCAATGTATCATCTTCTAACAATATATTGGAAATATCTGAACAAGAAATATCCTTCATATTGAATTTTACGGCAAGCGCTGCAGCTAGATTATCAATATTCAATCTCGATTGCTCACTTGTCCAAAAATCTACATGGCTGGACTGCACGGGGGTGGGCGGCGGAGGCAGGTGTTGTGAGCCAGGCGCTCCAGGATGGCCATGTAGATGCGCAGGGTGAGGTGGTGGCAGTGCAGGTCAGCACTGCGTAGACCACCAGCTGGCGCAGCCCATGGAAGGTCAACTGGCCGCTGCGCCCCCACCCACAGCCGCCCCGCCAACACTGCTACCCTGCCGTGGAGAGCCGGCCCTACGGCTCGCAAAGCACCAGCCGCGCCAGCTCCGGCCCTGCAGCTGCCCCCCAGCACCATCGCCCCCCCTGCACATCCCCGTAGAGCAGCGGTTCTCAACCTATGGGTCGCGACCCCATTTGGAGTCAAACGACCATTTTAGGGGGGTCGCGAAACAACGCGATCTGCCATTTTCCCCCTCGGGGGCGTGGCCGCGCATGTGCGCCGCACATGGGGGCGTGCCACACATGGGGGTGGTGCCATGCATGCGCGCTGCACATGGGGCAGTGCCATGCATGCGCGCTGCACATAGGGCGGTGCCGCACATGCGCGCTGCACATAGGGGCGGTGCCGCGCATGCGTGGCGTGCATAGGGGTGGCGTCGCACATGGGGGCGGTGCCACGCATGCGCACCGCGCATGGGGCGGTGCCACACATGCGCACCGTGCATGTGGGCAGTGCCGCGCATGCGCGCAGTGCATGGGGGCAGTGCCGCACATGCACGCCGCGCATGGGGGTGCCGCCGTGCATGTGCGTCGCCCCCGCGCATGCGCGGCGCAGCCATGTGACGGGGTCGCCGTCACAAGAAGATTGAGAACCGCTGCCGTAGAGCCAGCCCCACAGCTTGCAAAGCACCAGCCGCGCCGGCTCTGGACCTGCAGCCGCCCCCTAGCTGCTGCAGATTAGTCGTCAAAAAGAGGACATTTAGGAGGACATTTTCGAGAGAGGACAGAACTCACAAAAGGAGGACTGTCCTCCCAAAAGGAGGACGGTATATGGAAAAGGAGGACATTTAGGAGGACACTTTTCAAGGGAGGACAGAACCCAAAAAAATCACCTAACTTTAGCCCTCCATGAGCTCTTCCTTCCTTTCTGCTCCTGACTGGGCAATGGGCCAGGTCCTGCCATCCACTCCACTCTGATCAGCAACCTTTGTCCTTGCTTGGAAAGGCTTCCTCTCTGGGGAACGTTCAGGTCTTTGACTTCTTGTCAACTTCCATGCAAACAGGGCCTCCCTGGTTCTTCCCAAGTGTGGTCTGGGGTCGCTATGGAGGTCGGGCCTACAGTCTGGGAACCTGGAGGGCCCAGAGGGGGTGCAGGAATATCTAAGCCAGATGGGGAGACCCACTTGTTGGGAGGGCTGCTGTGTGACAATAAGATGTTGGAGGGGATGAAATTGCAGTGAAACCCCCCCCCCCAATTCTTCTCCTCTCCCTCCTCCCTCTCCAGGCTCTCCCTCACACTCCCTGAGATACTTCTACCTGCATCTGCCAGAGCCCAGCCAGGGGCTGCCTCAGTTCTCCATTAGGAGCTACCTGGATGACCAGCCCATCGCTCACTATAACAGCCACACCAGGAAGATGGAGCCTCTGGTGCCCTGGATGGAGGAGGGGGACAAGGAGAACTTTCTGGCCCCTGAGAGGGTCTTCAGGGCTGACCTGGAGAAGTTATCAAAACTGGACCACCGTGCTGGAGGTGAGCAGGGGCAGGGCCACCTTTGGCCTCCAATGGTTGCAGAGGACTTGAGATTTTCTTTCCTGCAAAGGAAACACACACAGAGAGACACAAACACACACCTGGTTTTCTCCCTCACCTAGAAATTCTTTTTTTTTTTAACAAATATTTTATTAAGTTTTATCAGGGTAAAAGAGGAATAAGTTCAAGAAAGTTATAACAAAGGAAAACATACAGAAAGGTTACACCAAAGAAAGGGCTAAGTACAATAGTGGAGTTATTCCCCACAATACATCATCACTTCAGCAAGTAGACCCATCCAGGTATACATATTAAATCTTAATAATTAATCTAATGTTAAACAGCTTACAATAACTAATTTTATCTATAATCATATAAATCACAAGTTAGTCAATACCTCTCATTCGTTTTACTAAATAACAATGCTTAATATAATATTGCTAACATATTACTAATTAGTTGTAGTAACTTTAAAATATTACTATATTACTTATTAGTTATAATTTACTTATTATTAATATCACAAATAAGAAAAGGAAGAAAAATTCCTAGGAATAAACATGAAATATAAGTACAAATTATCAATTATCCCTTTGAGTTTCATAACGTTTTCTCATTCTATCACGTTGCTAACCCTTGGTAAAATTTTTCCCATGTTTTAAAGTAAATTGTATCTTCTTTCTCTTTCATTTCTAAAGTTAATCTATCCATTTCTGCCCATTCAAGTTTTTTTGTCATTATAATCTAATCAGATGGTAGGTTTTCATTTTTCCAAAATTGAGCAAATACTATTCTCGCAGCTGTTAACACATGTAATATTAGATACTCATTCTCTTTTACATAATTCAGACCTAATATTCCTAGCAAACACAATTCTGATTTAAATTCTACCTGTATTTTAATCATCTTTTCTATCCACGTATGAATCTTAAACCAAAATTTCTTAGCATTAGGTCATATCCACCAGAGATGGTAATAAGTGCCTGGTTTTTGTTTACATTTTCAACACATATTTGATACATTTTAAAACATTTTCTCTAAGCTAACTGGTGTCATATGCCATCTATAAAACATTTTATATAAGTTTTCCTTATATGCAGCTGCTTTAGTAAATTTAATATTTTTGCCAATCTTCTAAGTCTATAGAGTGACCAAAGTTCCTTGCCCAACACTATCATTGTTTCTTTCACTTGTTGTTCTTCCATCTTCCAATTTAACAAAAATTTATAAAGTTTCTTAATCAAATTTTCATCTGTTTTCAAGAGTATTTTATCTAATGGTGTCTGTTCTTTGTAGAATCCCATTAATTTTGCATCTTTTTCGTATCTTGTTTGAATTTGCAGATATGACCACCATGTTAAATCGATACCATGTTCTCGAAAAGCTTGTCTAATAAGTTTTCCTTCTTTATCTAAAATGTCTTTATACACAACAAGTTTATCATAATTAAATTCGGATACGCAAATGCTTCCATTGTTAAAAGCCACACAGGTATTTTCATATAGATTTTATTTTTAATTCTCTCCCACTCTGAGAGTAATATGTTCCTTATAGCATGAGTTTGAAAGTATTTATGTACTTTATTTTTCTCATACCATAAGAAAGCATGCCAACCCAGTTGCAAATCATGTCCCTCTAAATAAAGAAGTTGTTTATTTCTCAGTGTAATCAGTGTAATCCATTCTTTAAGCCAAAGCAAAATAGCAGCTTGATAGGGAGCCCAAAGCTCCCTCTGTCTTTTGATTCTTGTAACAGTTTAATTTTAATTCTTGCTTTTTTTCCTTGCCATATAAATCTTGTTATTGTTGCATTTAAATCATCCAAAAATTTCTGGCTTAATTTGACAGGAACCGTCTGAAATAAAAATAGTAGTTTAGGTAAAATATTCATCTTAACAGTCGTTATCCTTCCTAACAGTGATAGTTGAAAGTTTTTCCACTTTTCCAAATCTAGTTTTATTTGTTTCAATAGTCTTTCATAGTTGTCTTCTTTTACTGCGGTATATTTTGATGTTAAGTAAATACCTATTTTTTTATATTTTTTTAGCTATCTGGAGATTTGTTTTTTTAACAAGTTGAACTTTCTGTTTTTCTGTTAGATTTCTTGTAAGTACTTTAGTCTTTTCCCTATTTATTTTCAGCCGAGCCACTTCTCCAAATTCCTCTATTTTCTGCAACAGTTTAGTGGCTGTTTAGACCAAATCATCTGCAAAAGCCTGTAGTTTATATTTCTGATCTTTTATCTCCAGCCCTTTAATCTCCACATCTTGTCTAATATTCCTGGACAATAAGAGAATAAATAGCAAGGGAAACAGTGGGCATCCCTGTCTTGTACCTTTTTTTAATATTGAAGTTATCTGTATAGTCTCCGTTTAGTCTCTCTTTGCAGACTGTTTATTGTAAATTGCTTCGATTGCATTTATAAAATTTTCACCAAAGTCCATCACTCGCAGCTGTTGAAACAAAAATTGCCAATTAAGATTATCAAAAGCTTTTTGCGCATCCAAAAATATAAGTGCCATTTGTTTCCCCAGATGCTTTTCATAATATTCCAGCACATTTAAAATAATCCATAAATTATTCTTTATCTGTCTTTTAGGAAAAAAACCATTTTGGTCTGAATGGATAAATTCATTCAAAAATTTCTTCATTCTTTCCACTATTATTGCTGTAAATATTTTATAGTCTACATTTAATAGTGATATTGGCCTGTAATTTTTAATTTCTTTGAGATCAGTATCGTCTTTGAGTATAAGGGAAATATTAGCTTCTGTCCAGGAATTTGGTATTTTCATCACCGAAAAGGTTTCATTACAAAGATCTTTCAGTATCGGGCTTATTATGTCTTATAAGGCTACATAGAATTCCACTGGGAGACCATCAGGTCCTGGAGTTTTATCTTTTTTTCCCCCTTTTTATTGCCTCTGTAATTTCCATCATTGTTATTTTCTCGTGCAGCATATGTTGCATGTTCTCTGATATCTTTGGGAGGTTCGCTTTTCTTAAATACTCCTGTATTGCCTCCTTAGAAACCACCTCCGCCTTGTAAAGTGTCTCATAATAAGCTTTAGCAATTTTTTCCAGTGCATCGTTATGACAGTGTATTTCACCTTTTGAATCTTGTAGTTTACTTACAATATCATTTTTTTCTCTTTCTTTTTTCAGTCTATATGCAAGCCATCTTCCTGGTTTATTGGCATTTTCAAAGAAATTCTGTTTTGAATGTTTTATCTGTTGTGCCCTTGTCTCCATCTCCAATAAATTTAATTTATGTTTTATTAATTCCATTTGTGTCTTCAGCTTCTTCTTTTGTGGATCATTTTGTAACTCAAATTCTAAATTTCTAAATTGTTCTTTCAACTTAAGCTGTGTTTGTCTCTTTTCTTTATTCTTTTTAGCAAGGTAAGTTATAGCCAAATCTCTAAAATAAACTTTTGCAGTGTCCCAAACATTTTGAACAGAGGTTTCTTCTTTCTTATTTAAAAGAGATTTCCATTTCTTTCGTTGCAAATTCTTTTTCTTTCAGTATAGATTTATTCAATGACCATCTTAGTTTTTTCCTAGCTCCTTTCAGAGTCACTTTAATTGGATTATGATCAGCCCAAATATTAGGTTCAATTTCCACCTCTTGTATCATAGTCTTTAAATCATATGAAGTCCCTATCATATCAATTCTTGATCAGGATTTATGCCTATTTGAATAAAATGTATATTGTGCTTTCTCTGGATTCATTTCTCTCCATATGTCTTGTATACACGATTCATCTTTCATCTTTAAAAAAGACTTAGGTAAAGTATTTCCCCCTTTTTTCCTTTGTTTGTGGCTTTTATAATCCCATATTGTGTTGACTATTACATTAAAATCACTGAGTATGCAAAGATTTTTGTAATTTAATTCCACTAGTTTATCATATAATTGCTGAAAAAACTGATCCTGCTTCTTGTTGGGAGCATATATCGCAACCATCAAAATTTGTTTTTGATCCCATGTAATTTCCACCATTAATATTCTCTCTTCTTCATCAACATAAATTTGTTTTGGGTTCATCTTTTCTTTTATATAAAATGCTATTCCTCTTTTCTTTTGCTGTGCTATCTTTGGTTGTTCTAAAATTCTGGAGTGTTGTCTTTTAATATGTGTCTCCTGAAGACAAATTATGTCCATTTTCAATTTTTGTAATCTGTTAAGTATTTTACACCTTTTTGATGGGGAGTTAAGACCATTTATATTTATTGAAAAAAAATCCAATCTCTTTCATAATTTCAATTGTATCTAGACCTCAGTCTTCTGGGGGAGCTTATCTGTCTCAGGTCTTTCAGTCTTACATCTTCCTCTGATTGCATCTGTTTTGATTCCCCCTCCTCCAATTGTTTTGGTACTCCTGCACCCATCGTCTCTTCTGGTTTCTTGGGTTCAAAGTCGCCTTTTTCTAAAAAGGCTCTGTGATTGTTAAAAAATTCCTCTGCTTGGAATGGAGTATCTATTCTGTATCTTTTCAAGTCCCAGAAGATTAATAATCCTTCTGGGACCAGCCATCTAAAATTCACTCCCTTATTAAAGAGTTTCCTCATTAAAAATTGATATTCTCTTCACGCTTCTCTTATCCTTGTGGGAATCTGTTTAAGAACTACAAGTTATTTATCTTTATATTTCAGTGGCTGATCTCTTATTGCTCTCAAGGTCTCATCACGTGTAAATCTTTTGAGAAATCTTACATGGACCTCCCTAGGAACTCTGTTTCTTCTTACATAGCTTGAATTGATTCTGAAAACCTGATCTAGTTCTCTTTTCATTTGATCCATTTCCATTGCAAGCAATTCTGCTAATAATTCACTCATCAATTCCAACAAGTTCTCATCTTTCTCTTCTACAATATTTTGAAATCTTAAAAAGTGTGATGCATTATCCATCTCCATCACTGCCATGCTGCCTCCAGTCCCACGTTAGTTTGTGCCAATCTCTGATTTTCCTGTTGCAACACTTCAATTTTCTGATCGACCACCACTGACTTATCTTCTATTTTTTGCATTCTTTGTTGAGTATCTGCCATCACCTGTTGAAAGGTTTCCATTTTTTTGATCCATTTTAAGATCATTTTTCAAATCTCCATAATTTTTTTCCAAATCTTTTTTCATTTCCATTTTCAGATCATCAATATTTTTGGTTTGAGCTAAAATTGCTTGGAGTATTGCTTGGGTGTCTTTCTGTTGAGATTCTTGTTGTAGAAAAGTAGTGATTGATTTCTGAGGAGCTGGACTCACCGAGGTTGAAGCGGGGGCCGAAGCCCTTCCTCGCCCCTTTAGCTAAATTTGAAGCACTCATCTTCTGATTGTTGTACTTATTTATAATTCACCAAGGAGCCTGGTGGCTAATTATAATCCACCAGGTAGCCCGATGGCCAATTATAATCCAATGCCCTCCTATTACCAGGAGACAAGCGTAGTTTAAGCAAAAAATTAGAACAAATCCTTTAGGGGAATAAAAAAAAATCCTGCATAACCATCCAAAAAAGGAGCAGGAATAAAAAAAAATTGGAAAAAGTGAACAACCAAAAAAAAAAAAATCTCAAAAAAGAAATAGTAAGAGATTTATCTCTAAAAGGCAAGATAAAAAAATCTAACCCTCAAGAAAAGAAAAAAGAGGAGACTTCAAATAAACAGCCAAAAAATAAAATAAAATAAAATAAAAATAAAAGTTGTCAAGAGAAGAGGAATAATATCCAAGTTATAGTCCAATTAAACTTTATCTGTAGCCAGAATAGAAAAAAAGCCAAAAGAAAAAAATTCCCTTCTTCTTTTGTATTTTCCCTTGCTATGGGGAATGAACAGCTAACTAAGAAGTCAGATAAAGAGCTGAACAATCTCTCTCAGTAACTTTTAAAGAGAGATAAAAATGTCTGGGCATGCAGCCAAATGTCTGGGCATTGAGCCAAGTTCCATAGCTGAATACACAAAGTTAGCCACAGAGAACAAAGAGAAGAGGGGGAAAAAGTGCTACAATATAACCACCAGGGGAACTCTGATTCTTTCCCAGGCATTTTTTTAAAAGTATTCAGAGTGAAAACAGTTTTAAAGTTTTTAAAAAAGGAAAAATAATTAGGATGGCTTTCCAAATAAATTATCCTTTATTTTTTAGATTTCTGCAACCAAAGACAAACTTTAAAATAGTCCCAATTAAATTTCTTCCTTAGCAATGGAGTCGCTTAGAACGCTGCCTGTGCGGGAGGGAGGAGAGGCAAAAACCCTCCTCCTTCCTCCTCCAAGCTTCCAGCTTTCCATTAAAGATAGGCTATTTCCACCCAAAAATCCACTTTCCACCAAGAACAGAAAATAGTCTCACCAGACCAGCTGCTTGCTGTCAAAATCAGCTGTTTTCTGTTCCCACGATCAGCTGTTGGTAGCGGCTCACATAAATGTGATCTGCCTTTCTCTTGCTGGTTCCAGGGCAGCCACCCCTCCAGGGTGGCTTTTAGCCCAAATGGGCTCGCCAGCAAAGGAATTTCGGACCCGGGGAACAGATGATCACTCCCCAGAGTCTATATCCAGTGATGACACCGGAAACACTCCCTCACCTAGAAATTCTTCATGGTCTGACGTCAGCCAAACAGGGTTAATTGAAGTAAAAGATCTTTCTCCTTGTGTGATAAAGAGGGGAAGGAGAAATCTGATTTCTCTCCCCAGGTGGGAAGGGGGGAAGACTCTAAGGGTGTCTAGGGAGAAGAATCCTGGACCCTTTTCATTCCCACCCACCCCCTCTGCCTCTCCTTCAGGGCTTCACACCTGGCAGGTGATGTTGGGCTGCGAGCTCATGGAAGATAGGGGCAAAGGAGGGTTTTTCCGCTACAGCTATGACAGGATGGACTTCATCAGCTTCGACAAGGAGGCCCTCACTTGGGTGCCGGCTCAGCCCCAGGCCAGGAAGCTCAAGCGGAAGTGGGAGGATGACCCAGGATGGTCTGAGAGAAACAAATTCTTCCTGGAGGAGACCTGCATTGAGTGGCTGCAGAGATACCTGTCCTGCAAGAATAAGACTCTGCAGAGGATCGGTGAGTGGCAAAGGGGGGTCTCCATTGAGCATGTTTCTGTGTGCTCCCCCCTCCCCATATTGTTTCTCTCCTAAACAGCCAAGGCACCTTTTAAAATATTGACAGAAAAAGGTCATGAAGAATCTCCCATCACATTACAGAAGGAAAATAATCTTCAGTGCCCCGCCCCAAAAAATAAGTACTTTAGAAAAAAGGAAAGTGAGCAAGAAATTCATGCTGAAGGTCTCATTCTATTTCTTCTAAAGCAGAAGAAACAAATGTTTAATCAGAAGGAAATGATCGGTGTATTGTTTATTTCCATCCGAACAAATTTGAACAAATTCAATTTGGGGTCTTAAAATTCAATCAATCCAACAAATTGGGGAATACGTTGGCCAATGTGAGAACGTTACCCCAAATTCTTTGTATCCCTTTCAAAGCTTAATCTAACAAACCCCAATGCCCCATTTTAGGGGCTCCCACAGGTTGAGGCAAGGAGATGGCCCAAGGAGGTCTTGCTATTTAAATCACCTTGCCAGAAACTCTCAAAATCCTTATTTACAAATCCAAACAAGATATGAGAAAGATCTAAAGACAATGGGATTCTACAAAGAACAGATAGAATGACCAAATACTCTTGAAAACAGATGAAAATTTGATTAAGAAATTTTATAGATTTCTGCTAAATTGGACGATGGAAGAAAAACAAGTAAAAGACACAATGATAGTTTGGGCAAAAAAAATTTGGATATTCTATAGACTTAGAAGTTTGGCAAAAGTTATGGGATGGAAATATAAAGCAGCTTCATATAAAGAAAACGTATATAAAATGTTTTATAGTTGGCACATGACAGCAGTAAGGCTAGCAAAAATGTTTAAAAATGTTTCAAATAATTGTTAGAAATGTAAACAAAAGCCAGGTACCTATTACCATATCTGGTGCATATGTCCTAGTGCAAATAAATTTTGGTCTAAGATTCATATTTGGCTGGAAAATATGACTAAAATACAGATAGAATTTAAGCCAGAATTGTTTCTGTTAGGAATACTATGATCTAACTATGGGAAAGACAATGAGTATTTAATATTACGTATATTGACAATTGAGAGAATAGCATTTGCCCAATACTGGAAAAATGAAAATGTACCGCCTGAAGAGATCATAATTAGGAAAATTCTAGAATGTGCAGAAATGGACAGACTAATCCTAGAGATTAAAGAGAAAGAAGACTCAGTTTATTTTAAAACATGGGAAAACTTTTACCAATGGTTAGCAAAACGAATTAGCAAGAAATGATTGTGAAATTTGTTAAGATGATTTATATTTATTGATTAATCGACATGCTTTATAATTATTGCTATTTTTGTTGACTACAGCTACTTATTATTATATTAAGTATCCTCATTGAATATTTGTATCCGGACAATAGTTTGTTCATTAAAGCTTGGAATGTTATTGGGGGCAACCCCATGTTGTACCCACCCCCATCCCAACCCTATCCCTGAACCCCACTCTGAATCCCACTACCCATATCGGTCCTGTTCTTCCCCTACCTTTATAAAACTTAATAAAATATTGTCAAAATTCAAAATCCTGGGAATTGTGTTGTTGCTGTTTCTGCAGAGCCCCCAGTGGGGAAGGTGACTCGCAAGGAGATGGATAACCACCGGGAGGTCCTCATCTGCCAGGCCTTTGGCTTCTACCCCAGGGAGATCCAGGCCACCTGGACCAGGGATGGACAGGTCTGTGACTATGAGACCCTCCCTAGGAACGTGGCCCCCAACTCAGACGGCACCTATTATGTCTGCCTCAGCATTGAGATCGACCCGAAGGAGAGGGACCGTTTTCGGTGTCGCCTGGAGCACCAGGGCTTGCAGGAGCCCCTGATCTTGGCCTGGAAGGAGGAAACAGGTGAGAGGCTCATGGGATTGTGACATGGAGAAGTAGATTTTTCACCAACGTTTGAAACAGTGGGGGGAGGAGGGCAGTAAATATAGTCCTACATTTAGCAATACAGGAGAAGTGATTCCTATCAGGGGAGTTGCAAGTAGTCACTTTAGAGCAGCGGTTCTCAACGTTTGTGTGACGGCGACCCCCGCCACACAAACATTATGCGCATGCGCGGCACGGCGCGCATGGGGGCGGGCCCCCGCGCGCAGTGCGCATGCGCGGCACCACCCCCCGCGCGGCACGCATGGGGGCGGGCCCCCCGCACGCGGCGTGCGCACGCGCGGCGCCGCGCGCACGCGGCGTGCGCACGCGCGGCGCCGCCCCCGGAGGTGCGGCGCCGCCCCATGCGCGGTGCACATGCGTGGCACCGCCCCCCGGAGGCGCGCCGCCCCATGCGCGGCGCGCATGCGTGGCGCCGTCCCCCGGAGGCGCACCACCGCCCCCACGCGCGGCGCGCGTGCGCGGCACCGCCCCCCGGAGGCGCAGCGCGCCCCCGGAGGCGACAAAATGGCGGATCGCCGCGTTTGGCGACCGCACAAAAGAGGTCGATCGACCCCAAATGGGGTCGCGACCCATAGGTTGAGAACCGCTGCTTTAGAGCAAAAGTATGATGAAACAACACACGATAATATAGCAGATGATGAGATATGATGCATAATTGATTGTGCCCTTCCAGGCCATTGGCTCTTCCCTCTGCAGCCTTGGAGGGGAGGGGCTTCCTTCAGGTGGGAGCACTTCCTGGAGGCCAATGCAGATTGGGAAAGGCTTCCATTGTTCAGCATCTCCACTTCAGGGAACTCAACATCTGTCTAATTGAAACCATGTTTCTCCTTCTTTAACCACAGGGTGGCAGACGTTTGTGGGAATTGTGGTAGTCTTGTTGGTCTTAATCTTGGGACTTGGAATTTTCTTCCTGAGTAAGTGAAACACCCCCCTGTCTCTTTCTGGGTTGACTGAGCTGGTATGGATGGGAGAGAGCCTCCCTGAGAATTGCAGACAGGACCCTCACAAGACCCTCCCTCACAAACAGCATTTTGAACATGGATTAGGAAGGAAGAAGAAGATATGTAGCCATTTTTCCATTTCCTGCAAATCTCAATACATCCCCCACATTCTTGTGTGGGAGGAAAACTCTATGGCCTCGATGGACTTGCTTCAGAGGAGCAAATATCAGCAGCTCAGGAGTCCAGGAAAAGTCCCTGAAATGATCTGGGAAGTGCTGGAAATTCCATAATCCTGTCCCTGAAGGAGATCTATTTGCCATGTCTCCTGGCAAAGGGAAGCTCCGATGGGAGGTCCGTGGAGGGAGGGGCCCCATGCCCTCTGCCCCTGCTTGCAATCCCACCTGGGGACAGGCAAGAGCAGGGAGGAAGGTCCAGCGGGGGAAGCTCCCGCTGCTTCTTCTGCTCCTATTCAGAGCAAGAGACACAAGAGGGTGGAAGGAGGCAGGACGTGTCTCCTCAGTTGAGTTTCACCATGTGCATCTCAGCACTTCCTTGTCATTTTTTCAGCCAGGATTTGGAAGTGCTTTGCCACTTCCTTCTTCCAGAACTGGTCTCCTCCTCCGATTGGCTTGCGATTCTCTAACCCAGCCAAACCAAGATCAGCCCAAAGTTGCTGGTTCTTAGATCTGGCTAGCTTAAGATTAGGTCACAAAAGTTGAATCAAGAACCTCTGAGCCCAGAGTATATGGGGAAACACCATCGTGCCCACAAAAAGATTCCAAGAGGTTTAGCATCATTGATGGCGCTCCAGTGCAGGTCCCTGTGGAGGTCTTCAGAATAAATCCTACTCCACCTGAGGCAGGAGTTGCTGCCCCCCCCCCCAAATAAACAAATGGTCTTCTCTTTTTGCCATCCGTCAGGTCGGTGGAAGAGACGCAGAAATGATCTCTATAAGGAAGTGACAACCTGCCATAATCTGATTCCTTCACAAAGCGTTCCTTCTTTCCCCATGCACCCTACAGAAGATGAGACGCAATCAGTGTTGTCACCTGCAAACATCAGGGGTGAGTGTGATTGTTGCCAATTATTGCTGTTATTTAAGGCACAATACCTGAGAATCAAGACCAGAAGGATTGTTGGAGGTGGGGAATTAATCCTCAAAGTGTTTCCAAGGTGGTTGTGTGGGGATCCTCGGCTTCCTCTGATGGGATGCTCTGCAGGGGATGATCCGGCTCAGCTCAGCCTCTCTGGCCCATCAGTTCCGAGGCAGGAGAGAGAAATGGGGAAGGAGCCCAGAGCAGGAATTGGGGCACGCTGGAGAAATGGGGGATTTCTCTCCAGGAAGGACTGGAGGGGAGGGGGAGAAGGAAAAGGGCAGCTGGGGCTATCCAGGAAAAAAAGGCTCCTTGGCCAGGATGAGCTGGAGACACAAGGGAACCCTGGGGGAGAAGTGGGGGGGGCACCAGCAGCTCTTTGTGCAGTGGGGACATTACAATCCTTCCTTCCTCTTTGACTGCTTCTCCCCATGCCTGCTGAGCTTCCAGTGGGTGCAGGAGAGAGCCGAGGGGAGGAGAGAAGAAACACGCCCCCCCCCATGCAAAAGGAAGTGTTGACTTCCTTCCTTTTTTCTCTCTCCCTGAAGCAGAAGCCATCCTGTGGACTGCAAAGGACACAAATTGATCCAGAAATCACTGTGTCATCATTGCGCAGACAAGAAGTAAAGCCGCTCCAGAATCAAAAAATGGAGTTATCTACTGTAGCAGCACTACAGAGGAGAAACAGGAAGAAAACGCATCCATGAACACCAACTAGTAGTCAGAAGACATGATGAAAACTTCTTCATTTCACAATACCTGGATAGACTCAACCATACCTTCAACTGGGAAACTGTGAGCATCCTTAGATCAAGCCAAATCCCAAAAATGCCAGGGAATTCCTGGAGGCCTGCCGCTCGGACAAAGTGGCCATCAACAGGCACATTGAGATAAACACCTACAATCCGAAAACCCAAAAGGAAATAATACCAAAAGGTCTCTTCAGCAGCAATCAATACCTATATGAGCAAAAATTAACATCCGGAATAACACAAGACCAACAATCCAGTAAACAACCTCCCAATCGAGGAATTACCAATACAAACAAGCTAACAGGAACCAGTCCCTGCTGTGTCGGCCACGCCCCCTGGGTGCATGCTGGGGAGGTGTCACCCTTTGTGAGGAATGAAGAAATGCACCATGCCTTGGCGCTTGCCCCGGTCCCACCCCCTTCTGCCAGAGACCCTCAGATCTGTCCCACTCCTGTGCCCAGGCCCCCACAGGCACCCTTGATGCAAACGATGTAGAGCTGGCCATGCCCACCCAGTAGGCCACACGCATTCCATCCACTCCCACCCAGTAGGCCACACCCACCCTGGCTGACCCACATGCCCCCCCCGGAGCATGCTGATGCGGCCCTCAATGAAATTGAGTTGGACACCCCAGATGTAGCACAACGGGGTAACTGTGGCCATTGAATCTATTGGTGTGATTAGCCACTGGTTGACTTGGGACAGTCCAGTTTAATATATTTTAATTTATATATTGAGAGACCATCTCTAGTTAATATATCAAGATATTTATTGCTTATTTAACACATAGAGACTACAGTGGCAAGACACCTTGTATCTACTGATGAGGTCATCCATTGGTTGATCTGGGTTAGATCCACTGGTTGATCTGCTTTGGATCCACTGGTTGATCTGCAATAAATGAAAGTCAGACCATTGGCCTTCCTGCCCAAGCATGCCTGTCCATTAAGGTGGCGGAGCAGATGCTGGTACCCAAGTGGCTGAGGGATGCTTTTGGTGTAGGGATGCTATTGATCAGGACAAGGTCCCCCCATACTCTAGCTGAACTTTAGCTGTTACTATGACTACTGAAGACGTACAGTATTAATGATATTGTTCTTAATGATTGGCATATGTGTGTGTTCATGACTGGTTCATGGCAATGTATGTTTCTCCAACTTGTATTAAAAGGGGGGTCCACTGTGGAGCAGAGACGTCCCATTTTTGAATTTGCTTCCTTAGGAATAAAAGTCTTACACTTTTCCACCTATCAGGTGTGGTTGTTGGGCTTGCACACCAAGGAAAGAAAGTCCCAGTTTTCCCCAGGTATCCTTGGAGCTTTTATGGTACAAAAATATGGCCAAAGATTTTTAAAAACAATTGTTTATGGAGCGATTGGAGAAAAGGATGTGCAGAGCACCAGTTTCCTGAAGAAGGAAGATTTCTGTTAACAAAACTGTGTATTAAAAACAGACAAAAAACAAAGCCACCAGCCATAACAGTTTTTTCATTCTGCAAAACAGGCCCACGTCTTTTAAATAAGTGGGCCTGTTTTGCAGAATGAAAAAACTGTTATGGCTGGTGGCTTTGTTTTTTGTCTGTTTTTAATGCACAGTTTTCTAAAAAAAATGCTTTGATTAGTTTTGTTCTCTTCCAAAATCTTTTTTATTATAATAATAATAATAATTATAATAATAATTATTATTATTATAGTAATAAAAAAGTTGAAAAGGACATTTGAGGTCATCTAGTCCAACCCCCTGCTCAGGCAGGAAACCCTACACCATTTCGGACAAATGGCTGTCCAGTCTCTTCTTAAAAACTTCCAGTGTTGGAACATTTACTGCTTCTGGAGGCAGGTTGTTCCACTGGCTAATTATTCTAACTGTCAGGAAGTTTCTCCTTAGTTCTGGGTTGCTTCTCTCTTTGGTTAGTTTCCACTTTGGAAGTTACTATTCTAATTTTGGGAAGGGGGGTGTCATTTCAAAGAGGCCCCCCCACAATAGCTGGAGAAGAAGAATGAAGTCATCTCCAACTGGCAGGAGAGCAGTGAGTGTCTCAGGCAGCAAAACGAGAAGTCCAAGGAACAAGGGGCTGAACTGAGGGTCCCTGCTGAACCCCCGTCCCCCGTCCCCCCTCCCACCATTCCCCAAGCCACTCCCTGCTATCCCAGGGAACTCCTAGACCCCTCAGAGGTCGTGGCCCCCTCCCATATCCTCCCCCCCCCATGTCAAGAAGAAAAAGAGCGTCCCGTAAGACAAGCTGCTCCTGCAGAGATTTCACAACTCTGGAAACTGCATCCCTTTTTTTGATGGTGGAGGGGGGGGAAGCTGACTGGAGGGGGGCGGGAAGCTGACGGGGGGGGCGGGAAGCTGACTGGAGAGGGGCTTAGTCTTTGCCCGGACAGGAATGGGCGTGGGGAGAGGAGAAGGAGGCGGGGCAGAGCTCTGAACGTTCTCCGCTCACTTTCACTTTCACTTTCGCTCTTTGTTCCGAAATGCAAACGAGAAACTTAAAAGGAAGTCCGGGCGAAGCGCGAGGGGGAAGGAAGCCATTTTAATTGCCAACCAGGCTTTTTTGGGGGGGGGGAGGCAGCCCCAGGAGGCAGCGCCCCCCCCACCTTCTCCCCCATTTACAAGCCTCCCCGAGCCTCCCCGGAGGGCCCCCGAGCCCGCGATGGGAAGGGCTGGCCCTGAAGGCATCGGCAGCGATCCAAAGCCCCAAAGCGCCAGGTTGAGGTTCCGTTTGGGATTCATTGCCCGCCGAGGGTAACTGCCGGACGAAAGAGTGTCGGAAGCCAGCCAAGCCGGGAGAAAAGAAGCGGGACGGCCTGGCAGAAGAGAAAAGAAAGGATTTTATTTTATTTAAAATTACCTGGATGTAAAGAACGGCCGATTCCAGACCGCCCTTATTCACCCAAGCAATCCAGCGCCTTTCTTCGGGAGTTCGAGGCAACTCCCATCATCCCCAGGCCGCAGGGGAGGATGGGGATTGTAGCCTCAGCCCCCCATCCCCCACCCCAAGGGCGGGTCTCCCTCTTGAGTAACCAGGGGCTTTGAGCTGACCCGCCTCCTCCATATAAGGCCGTTCCCACGACGCCCGGCCCACCAACTAAGGGGTGGGACTAGAAGACCTCTGAGGCCCTTTTCAACCTTATTACAGTATATACTTACCGTGTGTTCCTCTGCGCTCTCGGGGCTGGGCAGGTTTTTGCCCCGAACCTCCTTTCGCTCCGGCTCCTTCCCTTTCCTGGGTCTCCAGGGGGTCTCCTTTCCTTCTCCCCAAAGGGAGCTTCGACACCCCTCCCCCCCCCGCGGATGACCTCCGCGCCACTTTCCCTTTCCAGCGCTCAGCCCCCCCCCCGCCCTTCACAGACTTCCTCCTTCGGCGCCAGCTGATCGGGGCTGCCCATCTAGTGTCTGGATCCGGATGGGACTCTCGACGGCCCGGATGGAACTTTTGTCCGCGGCGGCCCTCCTGTTGCTGGGGGCAGGATGTGCAGGTAAGTGGCCGGAGGGGCGGGGCTAAGGAAACCTGAGACGGGCAGCCTGTTTTTCCTGTGGCAGCGAGTTCCGGAGGCTTTGCCGGGTTGGGGAGGGCAATATACATAGCCCGCTTTAATCTTGCTGTAGACTTTTGGCCTGATTTTATACTGCCTGTGGCAAAACTGAAAGTTACCAGAGGACATCTAGACCAGCGGTTCTCAACCTGTGGGTCGCGACCCCATTTGGGGTTGAACGACCATTTTACGGGGTTCGCCAAACAATGCGATCCGCCATTTTTTTCCTCAAGGACCCCTCAGTGCCTCCTGTTTTGGGGCCAGGATGTCTTCCTTGATAGACCTCCGTACACCTCCATAATTTTAAAGTCGTGAGGCTTTGTCTATGAAGAGGGCTGATTCCAAATTAAAAAAAAAAAGTTTGTTTTTTTAAAGTGTGCCTTTGGAGACCCCTCTCCCAAATCTCCTCCCTCCCCTCCCCCAATCTGCTCTTTTCAGGCTCCTCTTCCCATTCATTGGGCATTTTCTACACTCTGTTCATGGGCTCCAGCAGGATGGGGTCCAGTACATTATGGTGGAGTATGTGGACGATCAGCTGGCTGCACGCTTTGACCCCTCCAGCAGAAGAATGCTTCCCCAAGTGCCCTGGCTTCGTAATCTGAGTGAGGAAGACTCCTGTCTCTGGGAATCCCTATCTTGGTTAGTGAATGCCACGGAGCGGGGGTTCAAGCATGAACTCACCATCCTGTACAACTATCACAACTCCAGCAAAGGTAAGGCACAGTGGGGTGCGGGGGGCTTTGAACCATGGATTTGGGGTTGTTCTGCCCAGACAGAACTCGTGGCTCTGAATCCAATCTAAACAGTCCGATAACTCGATAGAAATGATTAAAACAAACATTTATTGTCCAGGGATTCTAAGCAGAGACTTACTGTGCTGTAGATACATCTGGTTTTCCATATTTGTTCATTCCTATAGGTAATTTAATATTGAATTTTCCCCTCTTCTTCTGCTAAGAGTCACATGTTGGCAGGATGAAGAAAGGCTTCCATCTGGCTTGTGCCCAGGAAGTCTCCCAATGACCCTTTTGACTCCTCCCATTGACCCATCAACATACCCAGCATTTAACCCAATAACTGCCAGATATTCTAACATACTAACACATGCTCCCTAGTTAGAGTTACGTAGGTCTATGCTAAGTCCAGAACAGGGGCCTTCCCAGGTGACCCTTCCTCTCCAGGAGGAGTCTGGATGGGTAGGAGATAGTAGCAAAGAAAATGTGGCCGTGCACATCTGAGTCAAAATAAAATGTCCCTCTTCTGCACATGAATGGGGAAGGCTGAATGAAGGGCTGCCACTTGCGCGGCGAAAGTCAAATGGCCAAAATACAGATTGTCCTCAGCTTATGACCACCGTTGAGCTCCAGATTAGTGAGAAATTTGTCACGGGAGTTTTGCCCCATTTTACGACTTTTCTCGCCACTGCTGTTAAGTGAATCACTGCAGTTGCTCAGTTTGTCATCCGGTTGTTGAGTGAATCCAGCTTCCCCGTGGACTTGGCTTGTCGGAAGATCGCAAAAGGGGATCCCATGACCCCAGGACACTGCGACCGTCATAAAGTAGTTGCCAAGCATCCAAATGCTAATCAGGCGACCGTGGGGATGCTGCAACGGTCGTAAGTCTGAAAAATGGCCATAAGTCACTTTTTTCCAGTGCTGTTGTAACTTCAAACGGCCACTAACTGAACTGTTGTAAGTCAAGGACTGCATGTGAAGGACAACAATGAGCTATCGTTGTTGTTTTTAAAAAAAGATCAATAAATCTACAGGTCAGCTTTCTGAAATAAAGGACTGTCCTTTATTATACGGCAGAGGTCTCCAACCTTTCTGGGCTTGTGGCCCGGAGGGAAGGAGAGCAGCTTCCAAATTGGTGCGTGTGCACGTACACAAACGGGGCCACACACACTGGTGCAGCACTAGTGGCCCTATTTGTGCCTGCAGCATGCTCTGGCACCATGCGCATGTGCGAACGGCCGTTTGCTGGACTAGTGTGTAACCATCTGGCCAGACTGTATGTCTAACTTAGGAACTAAGAAGTGTGCTGTTAGAGCAAGTAGCATTTTAAGGGGTTAAATGCTGTCTCCTTAAGAGGTGGCTTCTGGGAAATGTAGTTTAGTTGTTGCATGGTTATATATATGTGTTCTAATTGGTCAGTTCTATGTCTTAACTAACCATTGGGAGGGACTTCTGTGTTTATGACAGGATTTCCTGGCTAAGTGTATGTATGAAAAGCTTTGTGTAGTACAGCCACATGGTTCCTTTGCTCCATACGAAAATGGGGTGAATCTACCTTTAATTTTTTTACACCACAAGAACAGACAGGTTATGATACGTGCCTCAAAAGAACTCTTGTTAACTGTAAGTTATTGTTTAGGCATTCCTGAAGAATAAATAATCTGAATATTAATCCGTCTTTGGAGTTAATCTGTCTGTGACAAACAGGAATAAAGCAAATCTCTTGTTTGGATCAGAACAGGCTGTGTACCCTACAGCGGCTAGCAGCCCTGTTCACGCATGCGCAAATGGTCCACAGGTGCTAGTGCAAGTGGGGGGGAATGCGCATGGCCTGCTGACCAAGGACCCACAGCTTAGGACCGGGCCACGGCCCATAGGTTGGGGACCCCTGTTATACAGTACATGTGGTTACTCTGCCTATATCCCAACGTTTATCCTGATTTGAGCAGGGTGTCAAACCCTCCCGGGCTCGACACACAAAAAAAGGGGGGAGAGCCTGGTGACAGAGGAGGAAACCCAGCATAAGATCTAAGCAGCTCACCGTTTTAGAAGTAAGAGTGAGCCGCAGATCCTCCGGTGGCTGTTCGGAACGCTGGAGCAGCAAAGGGACGATTCTGGACACCATAAGACGCCGCGCCTGCGCAGAAGAAGGACAAACCGCCGAACAGCTGACAAGCGTCAAGCTGGTGCACAGCTGATGGGTGGTAGCCGACAATTATGATTAACAGTGAAGGGCATCTCAGGGAAGCCTCAGGGGTGGTTGAGGTTTCTCTAATTGCTGCCGGGTGCTGGTTGGGAGACGAGCGGGCAGGGTTGTAGGTTGTTAGGCAGAGGTGTGATGGGTTTGTGGCTGGGGATTAATTGGTGAAGGGTGGGGTAGTAATTACAAGAGGGTAGTAATTACAGGAGTGTATTTAAACAGGGCTGGGAGGCAGTTGCTCCCAGCGCAAACTTTGTAAAGCATAGAACGTGATTGCTAAGGTCTGTGTGAACGTCATCGCTTTACCTCAAGTAAACTGGAGTTTGTTGGACGAAGGTGTTCCTGTGTTTTCCTTTTTCCTGCAAGTGTCCAGTAGGAAAGCTGACACAGGGTTCCACAGTTGGCAGAACCTGATTCGCTGCGAGCTGAGCAACAAAGGCCACAAGGGGGGCGTTTATCAGTATGGCTATGATGGGAAGGACTTCATCAGCCTGGACCAGAAGACCCTCACCTGGATCGCATCGGATGTTCACGCTCAGGTGACCAAGAGGAGATGGGAAGGTGAGCGTTTGATCGCTCAGAGCAGGAATCACTGTTTGGAGAACAAATGCATAGAGCTGCTCCAGAAGTGCCTGACGTACGGAAAGGAATCCCTGCTGAGGAAAGGTGAGGAAGGAAGGAGGGAGCCAAGTTGGTGTTGATGATGTGTCAGGTCAGCATTCAATCTGTGGGGCTACACAAGTGCAGTCTTAAAACATGCTGGGGTTGTGTTCTCTACAGAGGCCCCGGTGGCGAAAATAACTCGCAGGATCCAGGACAAGGGCCAGGAGACCCTCGTCTGCCGAGTCTACGGCTTTTATCCCAAAGAAGCGAACGTCACCTGGAGGAAGGACGGAGAAGTCAGGGAGAATGGCACCTTCTGGAGTGGTGTTCTTCCAAACTCAGACGGGACCTACCATACCTGTCTGGGCATCAAGGTTAACCCAAGAGAGAGGGACCATTATCGCTGCTATGTGGTACACGCTGGACTAACAGAGCCTCTGATCGTGGCCTGGGAGGAACCTGGTGAGAGAACCGGGCAGGGGGGGGAAACCAGCTGAACATGAGTGAAGTTGTCCCTAGGGTGTCTGTGGTCATACAACCTAATAAATGTAGTGAGGGGTTTCCTCGTTTAGCAGGTTCACCTATGCTGAGGACCTTAAATTGGCCAAGGGTTGAATTCGCTCAACACGTCAAGCTCCGAGAGGCCCTTACTTAAGTTCAGATGAACCCTTGACCAGGTCTGGTGTGTTCGGCCAGCCAGGCCTTTCATGCAAATCTGAGCTGGTGGGTTAATTAAGGCATCTAAAAGAGGAGGAAGTTTAAAGCAGGGGTCTTCAACCCATGGGCTACAAACTGCTCCCGGTCCATGGCCTGTTGGGAACCGGGCCGCGCAAGCTGCAGCTGAGCACATGAAGCCTCATATGCTCATGCACTGCAGCTAGGTTGCGTGTGCGAAACCATCCCCCCCTCCTCATTGCCGCTGCCATTGCTGTTGCTGGTCCATGGTTGGGAACCACTGGTTTAAAGTTTGGCATGTAAAGGTTGACTCCTGTGGGATGCCACAAGGAAGAAGATGTTTGTGGGGGAGGAAAAGCTTATGGTATGGAATGTCAGCTGTATTTTTATAGCCTATCAAAATCCTAGAGCCAGAAGTGTCCCTTGAGGTCATCCAGTCCACCCCGTGCTCGGTGCAGGCATTTGACTTAAACCATCCCAGAAAGATGGCTCTTTAGCTCCTCCTTGGACAAATCCGTCCTCTCCCTGGATCAGAGGTTCTGCCCCTACTATTAAGGATTTTTTTAGTTAACTCAGTCTTGACTGCCCTCTCACCATGGCTGGGGAATGCAAGGGAAGAGAAATCCCGGAGCTTCTCCAGTCATTTTGACCTTTCTCCAAAACAGTCGATGGGCTCGTGGCCGGAGTCGGGGTTGTGGTTGAAGACCTCACTGTGGTCCTCATTGCTGCCACACTGACTTGCTACATCGGTAAGCAACTCTTGGGTGGGCACCGGAGGCATCATTCACAAAACATGTGGGAGGTGCTGCCATACCCCTAAACCTGGCCTTTCCCATCTATCAAAGGCCGGGGGGGGGGAGGAATTAAGGGACTCTTCAGCGGGAACCTCTAATTTCTTGATTCTGTCTTGCAGCCATATTTGTTGGAGGTGCAGGCGGAGAAATCGCGGGTGAGTGATCCTGAAATGTAATTCTGGTACAGGCTGCTTTTTGGGGTAGAAAGGGGAATGGTCCAGTTTAGCCCAAATGAAGCTTGTAGCAGACTTATGAATTCTGGGCAATGGGAAATATGGGATCTTGCTACATAGAAGAAAGTTTGCCATGTGTCAGTTTATTTATTGATTTATTAGTTAGAATTTCTTAACAACCCAGTAGCCAAATCTCTCTGGCAGTTCACAATAACAGAGACACACACACAAAGAGAAAAAACAGGGAGAGAGAGAAAAACAAGGAGAGAAAGAGAAACAGAGAAAAGAGAGAGAGTGAGAGAGAAACAGAAAAAAGGAGAGAGAGAGAAAGAGGGAGGGGGAGAGAAAGAGAAAAAAACAGAGAAAAGAGATACACAGAGAAAAAACACAGAAATGGAGAGAGAGAGAAACAGGGAGAGAAAGAAAAACACACACAGAGAGAGAAACAAAAGAGAGAAGGAGAGAGAAACAGAAAAAAAGAGACGGAGAGGGGAGAGAAAGAAAAAAACAGAGAAAAACATACAGAGAGAAACGGGAGGAAGAGAGAAAAAACAGGGAGACAGCGAGAGAGAGAGAGAGAGAGAGACAGACAGACAGACAGACAGACAGACAGAAGTTGAGCTAAAACATATAGGCTATAGCAAAGTCAGGCTCCATTGATCAACCACATGACGTGTCAAAACATATCAGGACCTGGCAGTTTGACATCCCTGCTCTAGAGATAGACAAGTGATAATAAATAAAACTAATTGTCAGGCTGTATGTAACAATCCCCCTGAAACCTTCCATAAAACCTCATTTGGGGAAATGGAAGGGAAGCAACACTGGAGCAGGCTGACTTCATGGGAGATGGGGTCAAGGTGAGCAAAAGGACAGTTCTGGCAGATTTATTTTATTTTTATTTTATTTTATTATTTTATTTTTATTTTATTTTATATTTTATCATTTTATTTTATTTTTTAATTTTTAATTTTATTATTTTATTTTATTATATTTTATTTATTTTGTTTTAATTTATATTTTATTTTATTATTTTATTTATGCTGGAGATCACCCCTGTCCGAGGCAGTTTCATAAGCAATGACAGGGGCCATCAGTTTGGCTTTCCTGCTGTATCCTAGAAAAAAAACTACTGAAGAAGCCTGGCTGCATTTGAGCGCATTTTTATTTTTTAAAAAATGCCCATCAAGTTCTTGCAGAACACATTTTGAAAAAACCCTATATCTAGATCAGTGGTTCTCAACCTGGGGGGAGATCAACAATGTCGTCACAGGAGGTCCACGAAGGCTTGAAGAAATGTTATGATTTAAATTTTGAGTTAAGCCTTGGGGGTTCGTGGCCATGGTCTATGGCCACAAAAGGTACACAAAGGGGGTACGTGGTGAAGAAAAGGCCGAGAACCCCTGTTCTAGGTGATGGTTGTGATTGATGGCAAAAGCAAACTGCCTTGAAGGGGAATACATGTGGGAGATGCCTAGGACTTTGTGTTGCTTATGATCCCTTCGATATATTGCCTGGCTAAAGGAGACTCTCCGCTTTGTCCTGAATCTTCATTTTGCTTATTTCTCTGTTACAGCCGCCAGACAGTATTTTGAAATGCATCCCATGGTAAGTATGGGGTACAGGGCTGTAGCAGTACAGACAAGCTAACAGTGAACAATCCAGGGACCTCCAAGAACACCCCCTCCGAACACTGACAGGGCAAACCACTAGTACATAAAAATGAGAGCAAGTTCCTCTCCCTTCTAGCATGGATGATGTTACCTAGTTTGGTACTGAAACATCTGGAAGAAAACATACCAAGTCAGAGAACACCAAGGATCCCACAGCAGGAGGGGAGAAGCATCTGCCAATCCCCTCCTTTTCAGGCAAGGAACACATCCACTGCCACATTATTATTATTATTATTATTATTATTATTATTATTATTATTATTATTATTATTATTATTATTATTATTATTATTATTATTATATTACTACTACTACTATATTAAGTTTTACAAAAAAACCTGGGCAACAAAGTCTGCAATTTTCAGAGGATAATATCTCTTGAACCTTATACCTCGTATTTAGAATTTAACAACCAGTCAAGAGTGAATAGATTCTCTGTGTCTTTACCTCAGCCAAAAGACTGATATATACAACATTGGAAAAATAAATGTCCTCTTTCCCTCCTGATTGTATTTGCCACCTATGAGCAGATTGCTTTTACGCGTAGACATGTATGGGCAAATATAATGAATGTACGAGACTTATTTTTACAAAATGACAGTGATATGTATGTTCTATGAATGTACTGTAGATATACTTGAATAATAATTCCACTGCATAATTATATATAAAATTGTAAATGTTTACCGCAAAATGACATACTCTTTTTTTCATTGTTGTATTTTGCCTGCTGAAAAAAAAGAACATTCTCTTTTTCTCTCTCCTTTGACTACGTATGTATTCATTTGTGTCATGCTGGAATCTCGTTTATCATTCAGGTGTGAGACTTGAAAAAGAGGAATTGGAAAGCAGGATTTGCACTTGAAAGCTTAAACCTTGGCAACTTTAAGCCGTGTGGACTTCAACTCCCAGAATGCCTCAGGCAGGATGAGACTCCCAGGTGCCTAGAAAGACCTGTTCTCTCCCCCCCCCCCACCTGTTCTGAAAGCAGTCAGGAGAAATGGCAGCTGTGCAAACCAACAAGTGTGGAAGGAGAGGACCTTGTATATTTGCCTCCCTTCCTTCTCACCTTTAGTGATAGCTTGCATTTTATTGCCATTTTGACGTGATTCTATACATCTCCACATAATATTTATGGTTTCATTTTAATGCTGTGAGCCGCCCAGAGTGATCTTGTGGCGAGGTGGGCGGCAAACAAATTTAATAAAGAAATAAATTAGTCGTACAATCTTTAACATATTCTTTTAACACGCACTCTTCAATCATTTGAATTCTTGTAATTCGCCCGGAGTGGCCCTACTACGGCAAGATAGGCGACAAATAAATTTAAGAAATAAATACATTTATTGATTTGTTAAATTGATCTGTCATCTATTTCGTGACAAATTTATTTATTTATTTATTTATTAAATTTATCGGCTGCCTATAAAAAGAGTGTGTTAAAAGAATATGTTAAAGATTGTATGACTGAGGAGGCCCCCCCCCCAAAAAATGGACATACTGTTAAGTTTTGACTTGGGGATTTGATGATATGTTTTGATTGTAGAAATATTGTGCATTATTGGCGTTTAATAGATTTACATTTTATTTTAGGTTTTCAGGTATTTGTTTAAAATACAGGATGTTTTATTATATATATTTGACTATAGAAATAGTATTTTTAGGTGTATTTTGGGTGTTGATGTTATGAAGCATTTATGGGCAATACATTTTATTTAGACTAAGAGACCATGACATTATATATTGTTACCATTTGATTGTTTGGTATGTCTGTATCTTTTATATTTTAGTTTTGTATCTTTTGTTAAAATGAAAATACCACAAAGGTACAAGAGTCTTATAATTGTATCCCTCTCAAAGAGAGTTGTAAGTATTTTTTTTTCCTGTTCTTTTTCATGATTTTTTATTTTTAAAAATGTCCCTGTTGTTTTCATGCCCCATTTTTCCCTTTTTGATACATTTTTTTCATGTTAACTGTTTTTTTTTATTTTTTGAAACTTAATAAAATATTTTTTAAAAAATAAAATAAAATTCATGTATCGTAAATTTAAAAGCTATTTGAAGAATAGCTGTAGAAATACTATTTGAGGGAAGGGTGAGGATCCTTGTGCCAATGAAGCAAGCAATCAGCTAAACAAATTCCTGAGGAAGTGCTACTGTTGGTTACTGTTACACACATCCTAAAAAGATCAGTCAAGTATGGAACTAATTGGTGTTCACTGGGGAAGCCAGCAGGAAATCACAAGTCACAGTCATGACATCATGCTTAACAGTTGGCAGGGGGTGGTACAAAACGTCAATTTGGATGTGATGGAATTAGACTAGTGCCCCCAACCTTTTGGGCACCAGGAACTGGATCCATGGAAAGAGATTTTGGACTGGAGGCAGTGGTGGGATTCAGCCGGTTCTCACCAGTTTGGCAGAACCAATAGCTAATTTTTTCTTGCCCAGACCCAGAATGGACTTCCAGAAGTGGCATCCACACAGAACCGGTTGTTCACATATTTGAATCCCACCACTGACTGGAGGGGGTGTGGTTTCACATGCTGCCTGCATCCTATCGATGGGGCTTCATTTGTTTGCATGATCCAGTTTTTGGCATGCCATGGCCCAGTGCCGGTCCACAGAAAGGGGGGTCGGGGACCCCTGAATTAGACCATATAAATAAACCACACACAGAATAACCCAAAGCACACAGAGAAGTTCCCTGAGGATGGGCTTTAGCACAAGTCCGAAAGCATGGAAGATAAAAATCTCTGGTCCCGGTGACTGGCCCAGATTGGATCCTGCAATATTATTCTTGGGTATGTGTAATTCACCTTCATTCCTGATGGAATTAGGCTAGGATCTGATATCTCCAGGTGAAAATAGCCCAGGGAGTGCCAGGAGGAGCTTGGAAATGGAAGAGGGGAAAGAGCAGAATGGGTGGTGATGGTGGTGTCTGCAGCTCCAGCTCCTCCCTCACTGCTGTTGGGAAAAGCAATTCTCCAATTATTTTGGAGGATTTCCAGTCGTGAGGCTCACCCTGGAGAGTGGCCAAAGAAGTCCACAGTAACCCTTGGAAGAACTTGGGCATCTGGTGAGCGAGTCCTTGGGTGCCCCTCGGGGTTTCATGCAGCTGCTTGTGGGCCTGAACTCCAGTTTGATCCCACATGGCCACTTGCCTGGAGGATCAGCAGAACAAGAGCTTCTTGGAACTTCACACCTGAGTGTGGAAACATCACGGTTCCTGGAAGGGGCGACACACACTTGGAAGAAGCCATCCTCCCTCACATTCCTGGCCAGGAGATGTTTCTGAGGGAGGAGGGGGGAGGGAGGGGACTGTAGGGAGGCTCAGTCTCTACCAGGAATGTGGGGAAGGAGGTGTGGAGAGCAGAGCTCTGAACACTCTCCTTTCACTTTCACTTTCTGCTCAGCATTACAAAGGGGACTTGGTTACTTATTAAACACCCTCTGCTTTCACTTTCACTCCCCCCCCTCAGAAATACAAAGGAGAATTGGTAACATATTAAACAGCAGAACTCTTTAAAGGAGGCTGGGTGAAGCAGGAGGGAAGGTAGCCCCAAAGAAGGAATTTGGGAGAGGGGAGAGTCAGCCCAAGACTTACTTACTTACTTACTTACTTTCTTTCTTTTTCTTTCTTTCTTTCTTTCTTTCTTTCTTTCTTTCTTTCTTTCTCTTTCTTTCTTTCTTTCCTTTTCTTTATCTTTCTTTCTTTCTTTCTTCCTTCCTTCCTTCTCTCCCTTTGTCTTTCTCTCTTCCTCTTTCTTTCTTTCCCTCCCTTTCTTTTCTTTCTTCTTTCTTTTCTCTTTCTTCTTCTTTCTTTCCCTCCCTCTTTTTCTTTCTTTCTTTTTCTCTCCCTCACTCCCTCTTCTTCTTTCTTTTCTTTCTTTCACTCTTTCTTCCTTTCTTTTTCATTCTTTCCTTCCCTCTTTCTTTTTCTTTCCCTTCCTCCTTCCCTCCCTCCCTCTTTCTTTCCCTTTCTTTCTTTCTTTCTTTCTTCCTTCCTTCCTTCCTTCCTTCCTTTTTCTTTCCTTCTTTCTTGCTCTGTTTCTTTCTCTTTCCCTCTCTCTCTCTTTCTCTTTCTTTCCCTGTCTTTCTTTCTTTCTTTTTCTTTCTTTCTTTCTCACTCTCTCCCCCTTTCTTTTCTTTCTTTCCCTTTTTCTTTCTTTCTTCCTCTTTCTTTTTTTCTTTCTTTCCCTCCCTCCTTCCCTCCCTCCCTCTTTCTTTCCCTTCCTTCCTTCCTTCCTTCCTTCCTTCCTTCCTTCCTTCTTTCTTTCCTTCCTTCCTTGGAGTTGAAGTACACGAGTCATAAAAGAGCCAAGGTTGCCTACCCCTGGACTAGCCAAAACCAAGTCCCGCAGCTGTTCTTCACATGTTTTAGTCTCCAGGCCTTGAATGATTTTAGTTGCTCTTCAGCGAACGTCTCCAAAGAAAAACAAGAAAGTCCAGTTGCCTGGTGAAAAAGCACCTTTGGAGTCCGGACACTCTCCTTTCACCTTCACTCCTCGCTCAGAAAAGAAACGGGAATTGGTTACTCGAAATGTCAACGGCCCAATGAAGCAGGAGGGATGGAGCTGCAGGAAGGAGGACTTTGGGGGGGGGTAGGGAAATGGGGGAGAGTCAGCCTGAGATAGCACTGCTTCTTCTTCCCCCTTCCCTCCTTTCTCTCCAACCTCCAGTGGCAAAACTCACCGAAGAGCCCCCGAGTGACGTTTGGAAGGGCTGGCGCTTCGCGCTGAGGATCAGCAACGGTTCCAGGCGCCAAACGCCAAGAAGTTTGGTTTCGTTTTGGGTCTTGCCTGGATGCGTTTACGCTTCTCACCCCCGAGGGTAAACTGGCGGAACAGCAGCGTCAGAAGCCGGCAAAGGTGAAGACAAGGAGCGGGAAAGTTTGGCAGGTGAGAAAGGGAAGGGTTTTTTTTTTTTAAAAAAAAAAATCGATTTAAAGAACTCCAGACACTTTTATTTATCCAGCTAGGGGTAGGCAACCTTGGCTCTTTTATGACTCGTGGACTTCAACTCCCAGAATTCCTGAGCCAGCATAGCTGGCTCAGGAATTCTGGGAGTTGAAGTCCACGAGTCATAAAAGACAGGAATTCTGGGAGTTGAAGTCCATGAGGCATAAAAGAGCCAAGGTTGCCTACTCCTGCCCCAAGCAACCGGGCGCCTTCCGCGGGTGCTCGAGACAACGCCCATCATCCCCAAGCCACAGAGGGAATGGGGATTGTAGTCCCCCGCAGGAAACTAGGTTGGAATCAGATCACCCACCCGTGAAGGGGGTAGGCGGGTCTCTCTGTCTTGGGGAAGCGGGGCCACTGAGCTGACCCGCTCCTCAACCAACAAGAGCAGTTCCCACGATGCCTCGCCCACCAGCTAAGGGGCCGATTCCTCCTGCTTGGGCAGGGGTGGGGGTGGGGTGGGGTTGGACTAGGTGACCTATAAGGTCCCTTCCAACTCTGGGATTCTATTTTTTTGCCCCGGAGTTTCCTTTCGCTCCGGCTCCTTTCCTTTCCTTTCCTCACCCTTCCTTCTCCCCAAACTTTCACTTTCCAGCGTTCGGTTCCTCCGGCGCCTTTTGCAAACTTTCTCCTTCGGCCGCCGCCTCGTCCCGCTCCTTCGTCGCCAGCTGAGCGGGGCTGGATCCAGATGGGGCTCCCGGTGGTCCGCTGGGGGCTCCTGTCCGCGGCGGCCGTCCTCTTGCTGCGGGGAAGATGCGCAGGTGAGTGACCGAAGGAGGCGGGCCTCAAACCGGGCGGGGCAGCCCTGTTTTCCCCGTGGCAACGAGTTCCAGAGGCTTTCGCCCTTTTAGGGAGCCAGGTTAGAGCCCACCCTATCCACCTGAAATAAAGGCCTATTGTTAATCGTTCCATCCTGTTGCTGTGAGAGGATACGCAGGTGAGTGGCCAGAGGGGCCGGGGCTATGGAGATCTCAGGCAGGCAGTCTGGTTTTCCTGTGGCAGCGAGTTCCAGAGGCTTTGCCCGGTGAGGTGGCTAGATTCAACCCCACCTGGTCTGTCTGAAATAAGTACACTTTTGTTAAACTCTTTGTAGGCGTTTAGCATGGTTTTATACCTCTGAGGTAGAATTGAAGGGGTACTAGAGAGCACCTAGTCTATCCCCCTTTTGGACTATCACTGCATGATGTCTTTCCTGATATACCTACCCTAGATTTTAGAGCAGGGAATATCCAACCTTGGCAACTTTAAGACTTGTGGACTTCAAGCCCCAGAATTCCTTAGACAGCTATGCTGGGTGAAGAATTCTGGGAGTTGAAGTCCACAAGTCTTAAACTTAACGAGTAGGGGGACCCCTGTTTTAGAGTACAAGTGAGCCCGAAATTGGTGTTGTTAAGTGAGACATTTATTAAGTGAGTTTTGCCCCATTTTACGACTTTTGCCGCTGCCTTTGCGAAGCCAGTCACCGTCGTTCAGTTAATAACACTACTGCTAAGCTCGTCAGAAAGTCGTAAAAAGGACACAAATATGAGTTGATTGCCAATTTTGATCTCCTGACCGTGGGGAAGCTGTGACAGTTGTGTGAAAAATGGTCATAAGTCCCTTTTTTCAGGGCCGTTATAACTTCGGTCATTAAATGAACTGTTGTAAGTTGAGGACCAGCTGAACTGAGGCTTCCTCTAAAAGGGGGGACTGGTTTCAAATAAAAAAGGGGGAGATAAAAAGTGTGTCTTTGGGCTCCCCTCTCCCAAATTTCCTCTTCCCCCCTCCCTGCTCTTTTCAGGCTCCTCCTCCCATTCGTTGCGCATTTTCTACACCCTGGTCATGGGCTCCAGCCAGGATGTGCCCCATTACATTGTGGTGGCATATGTGGATGACCAGCTGGCTGCACGTTTTGATGCCCCCACAAGAAGAATGTTGCCTCAAATGGCCTGGCTTCATAAAATGGAGGACGAGGAGGGCTCCCATTTCTGGGATCTGTCATCACGGAGAGTGAGCACCACCAAGAGGAGGTTCAAAACTGACCTTGCCATCTTGCACAGCCACCACAACTCCAGCAGAGGTAAGATAAGATAAGATAAGATAAGATAAGATAGGATAGGATAGGAGAGGATGAGAGGAGAGGAGAGGAGAGGAAGATAAGATGAGAGGAGAGGAGAGGATAAGATAAGAAGATAAGTTAAGATAAGAAAAGATAAGATAAGATAAGATAGGGTAGGATAGGAGGAGAGGAGAGGAGAGGATAAGAAGATAAGATAGGATTGGATAGGATGAGAGGAGAGGAGAGGAGAAGAGAGGAGAAGAGAAGAGAGGAGAGGAAGATAAGATAAGAGGAGAGGAGAGGAGAGGATAAGATAAGAAGATAAGATAAGATAGGAGAGGAGAGGAGAGGATAAGAAGATAGGATAGGATAGGATAGGATAGGATAGGATAGGATAGGATAGGATAGGATAGGATAGGATAGGATGAGAGGAGAGGAGAGAAGAGGAGAGGAAGATGAGATAAGATAAGATGAGAGGAGAGGAGAGGATAAGATAAGAAGATAAGTTAAGATAAGAAAAGATAAGATAGGATAGGATAGGAGGAGAGGAGAGGAGAGGATAAGAAGATAAGATAAGATAGGATTGGATAGGATGAGAGGAGAGGAGAAGAGAGGAGAAGAGAAGAGAGGAGAGGAAGATAAGATAAGAGGAGAGGAGAGGATAAGATAAGAAGATAAGATAAGATAGGAGAGGAGAGGATAAGAAGATAAGATAGGATAGGATAGGATAGGATAGGATAGGATAGGATAGGATTGGGCAGTGGGGGCGAACCTATGGCACGTGTGCCAGAGGCGGCACTCGGATTTCTCTCTGTGGGCACACGTGCCGTTGCCCCAGCCTCGCCTCCCCCTACGATTCCCTCCTCACCAACAGCCCCCCTGGAGGAGAGTCACCCCCAAGCGTGACCCACCCAGAGCAGCACAGCCAAGGACATGGCAGCCAGGCAGCGTAGACAAGACTGCCCTCATGCCTCATCCCGCACAGTTGATGCTGTGGGGCGCGGGCAGAGGGTGTGGCCGCCATGGCGCTGCTGGGCTGCCTGGGCAATCTGCGGTGGGCCCTGGAGCGGGTGAGTGGCCCTGTGGGCAGGTGGGGTGGGGGATTGGGGGGCAGGGCAGGGCGTGGAGCATCGGTGGGGCCAGTTTTTGGGCACTCGGTCTCTAAAAGGTTCGCCATCACTGGTATATAGCACGTGTATATGTGTGGTAGGTATGTGTATGGGTAGACATATTCTTTCTTTTGAGAGCAGGCAACAGAATTTCATTTTTTTTATTGAAAATTTTTATAAGTTTTTACAAAAAAACAGAAAAAAATATAACAATACAAAAACAGAAAACAACATATACAAAAAACTAAACATAACATCCCCTTCCCCATCCCCCCCCAAAACACCCCCCCTTCCCCCCCCCTGAGCTTCCCAGAGCAGAATGTAGGCTTAATTTAAAAAGAATTTAAAAAATTATATATAAAAAAGAAAAAAAAATAAGACTGAAATATATGTATATAAAAATAAGAATTATGAAAAAGCAATATGATATTTTTTTAAATCCAATTTAAATTGTATAAATTCTATCCATTTATCTCTCCTCTCTCCTCTTATTTTATATCTTATGTCTTATATCGTATATGTTATATCAGGGGTCTTCAAACTTGGCCCTTTTATGACTTGTGGACTTCAACTCCCAGAATTCCTCAGCCAGGCATGCTGGCTGAGGAATTCTGGGCGTTGAAGTCCACAAGTCATAAAAGAGCCAGGTTTGAAGACCCGTCTTATATCTTATATCTTCTTATATCTTATATCTCATCTTATCGCATCTTACCTTATCTTACCTTATCTTATCATCTTATCTTGCCTCACTTCACCCTATACAATGTCTGAAGGCAAAGCTGTTCCACTGGTTAATTGTCCTCACTGTTAGGAAGTTTCTCCTTAATTCTAGGTTGCTTCTCTCCTTGATTGGTTCCCACCTGTTGCCTCTTGAATTGCACTCTGGTGCTTTGGAAAATAAACTGACCCCCTCCTCTTTGCGACAGCCCCTCAAATATTGGAATACTGCTATCATGCCCCTCCCCCAGCCCTTCTTTTCTCTAGACTAGCCAAACCCAAATCATATGTTCATATGTTCATATTAGTAAAGTTGGAAGGGACCTTGGAGGTCATCTAGTCCAACCCCCTGCTCGGGCAGGAAACCCTACACCATTTCGGACAAGTGGCTGTCCAGTCTCTTCTTAAAAACTTCCAGTGTTGGAGCATTTACTGCTTCTGGAGGCAAGCTGTTCCACTGATTAATTGTTCTCACTGTCAGGAAGTTTCTCCTTAGTTCTAGGTTGCTTCTCTTCTTGATTAGTTTCCACCCATTGCTTCTTGTCCTGCCTTCAGGTGCTTTGGAAAATAGCTTAATTCCCTCTTCTTTATGGCAGCCCCTGAGATATTGGAATACTGCTATCATGTCCCCCCTTGTCCTTCTCTTCATTAAACTAGACATACCCAATTCTAGCAACCGTTCCTTATATGTTTTAGCCTCCAGTCCCCTAATCATCTTTGTTGCTCTTCTCTGTACTCTTTCTAGAGTCTCAACATCTTTTTTACATCGTGGTGACCAAAACTGGATGCAGTATTCCAAGTGTGGCCTTACCAAGGCATTGAAGAGTGGTATTAATACTTCACGTGATCTTGATTCTATCCCTCTGTTAATGCAGCC
Organism: Crotalus tigris; assembly: GCF_016545835.1. Classification (NCBI taxonomy): domain Eukaryota; kingdom Metazoa; phylum Chordata; class Lepidosauria; order Squamata; family Viperidae; genus Crotalus; species Crotalus tigris. Next base: position 68,560 of record NW_024100630.1, on the reverse strand, counting down.
TAGCACTGTGTTGGCCTTTTTGGCAGCTGCAGCACACTGCTGGCTCATATTTAGGTGATTGTCTACTAGGACTCCGAGGTCCCTCTCACAGTTACTACTATTGAGCATGGTGCCACCTATGCTGTACTTGTGCATTTGGTTTTTCTTGCCTAAATGTAGAACCTTGCTTTTTTCACCATTGAATTTCATTTTGTTAGTTAGTGCCCAGTGTTCAAGTCTGTCCAGATCCTTCTGTATCTTAAGCCTGTCTTCTGGAGTGTTGGCTATTCCTGCCAGCTTGGTGTCATCTGCAAATTTGATGAGTTCCCCATCTATCCCTTCATCCAAATCGTTGATGAAGATGTTGAAGAGTACTGGGCCCAGAACAGAGCCCTGGGGCACCCCACTACACACTTCCCTCCATATAGATGCAGTTCCATTGAGGACCACTCGCTGAGTACGGCCGGTCAGCCAGCTACGGATCCATCTGGTGGTGGTTCTGTCTACCCCACATTTTTCTATCTTGTCAAGTAGTAGGTTGTGATCTACTTTATCAAATGCCTTACTGAAGTCCAAGTAAATTATGTCCACAGCATTCCTCTGATCCACTAATTTTGTCACTTGGTCAAAGAATGCAATAAGATTTGTCTGGCATGATCTATTTTTGACAAACCCATGTTGGCTTTTAGTAATGACTTTGTTTGCCTCTAGGTGTTCGTTGATTCGTTGTTTGATTATCTTTTCCAGGATCTTCCCAGGTATTGAGGTCAGGCTGATAGGTCTGTAATTTCCTGGATCCATTTTTTTTCCTTTTTTGAGGATGGGAACTACATCAGCTCTTTTCCAGTCCTCTGGTAGTTCCCCTGTGTTCCAGGATCTTTGAAAAATATAGTTCAGTGGCTCCGATATCACATCTGCCAGTTCCTTGAGAACTCTGGGGTGTAATCCATCTGGTCCTGGCGATTTGAACTCATCTAGGCTGGACAGGTGCTCCCTAACGATTTTCTTGCCTATCTTAACTTGTGTTTCTGTTTTGTTTTTTATGGCACTATTTTTGATAGGTTGGTCTGTTTTTTCCCTTTGTGTAAAGACAGATGCAAAAAATGAGTTAAATAGTTCTGCTTTCTCCCTGTTGCTTGTCACCTTCTTGCCACTTCCACCCACTAATGGACCAATCATTTCCTTCACTTTTTTCTTGTTTTTTACATGTTGAAAGAAGCTTTTTTTGTTATTTTTGACTTTGGTCGCAAGCCTTAGTTCATTTTGAGCCTTGGCTTTCTTCACTTCATCTTTGCAGGCTCGGGCTATTTGCTGATATTCTGACTTAGTTATGTTCCCCTCTTTCCACTTTCTATACTTGTCCTTTTTATCTTTCAATTTGTCAGAGAGTTCTTTATGCAGCCATGCTGGTTTCTTTTGGGAGCTGTTGTTTTTCCTCTTTGTTGGTATTGTGCTAGACTGTGCTTTTATTATCTCATTTTTCAAAATTTCCCAAGCTTCTTGAGTTGTTTTCCCCTTGAGGATTCTCATCCATGGAATCCTTCCCAAGCCCTCTCTAAGTTTATTGAAATTAGCTCTCTTGAAGTCCAAGACTCTAGTTTGACTGTGTTCTATTGCTTGTGCTTCTATAATGTTCAACTGTTCTTCATATGTTTCAGTCTCCAGGCCCTTAATCATCTTAGTTGCTCTTCTTTGCACTTTTTCCAAAGTCTCAACCTCTTTTTTTTGTAATGACCAAAACTGGATGCAGGAATTCACAGCTGGCAGCGTGTGATCGGCTGCGATCTGAGCAAAGATGGCCACAAGAGCGGAATTTACCAGTATGGCTACGATGGGGAAGACTTCATCAGCCTGGATCAGAAGACCCTCACCTGGACCGCGGTCGACATCCGCGCTCAGGTGACCAAGAGAAGGTGGGAAGCTGAACCTTTCATCGCCCAGAGCAGGAATAACTTTTTGGAGCAGGAATGTATCGAGCTGCTTCAGAAGTGCATGGTGTATGGAAAGGAATCTCTGCTGAGGATAGGTGAGAAAGAAAGGAGGGAGCCAAGGGTCGGTGATGTCGCAGGAGAGCACCAGATCTGTGGTGCAATGTCTCCGTACTATACCTGTGCAGTCTTAAAATATGCCGGTGTTGTGTTCTCTACAGAGCCCCCAGTGGTGAAAGTAACTCGCAGGACCCAGTACAATGGCCTGGAGACACTCGTCTGCAGAGTGTACGGCTTTTATCCCAAAGAGATGGATGCCACCTGGAGGAAGGATGGGGAAGTCTGGGAGCAGGACACCTTCCGGGGTGGTGTTCTTCCAAACTCATATGGGACCTACCATGCCTGGCTGAGCATTGAGGTTGACCCAAAGGAGAGGGACCGCTATTGGTGCTATGTGGATCATGTCGGGTTTCCGGAACCTCTGATTGTGGCCTGGGAGGAACCTGGTGAGAGAAGGGGGAGGGCACCAATGGAATATGAGCAAAGTTGTTCCTAGAGTGTCTGTGGTCATACAACCTAATGAAAGCGCTGATGGTTCACCCAATGCGTTGACTCTAAATTGGTCAAAGGTTGGATTCGCTCAACATGCCAGGCCCTAAGAGATCTAACCTAAGTTCAGGCGAACCCTTGAAATAGTCCAGTGTATTCAGCAAGTCAGACCTACTCAGATGGGACCTGCCATGCCTGGCTGAGCATCAAGGTTGACTCAAAGGAGAGGGACCGCTATCAGTGCTATATGGACCATTCCGGGCTTCCAGAACCTCTGATCCTGGTCTGGGAGGAGCCTGGTGAGAGAAGAGGGGGATGTCACCAGTTGAATCAGAATCAGAATAGAGCTGGAAGAGACCTTGGAGGTCTGCTAGTCCAGCACCCTGCTCAAGCAGGACATACTATACCAGTGGTGGCGAACCTATGGCACGCATGCAGGAGGTGGCATGCAGAGCCCTCTCTCTGGGCATGCGTGCCATTGCCCCAGCCCCACCTCCCTCTGTGGCCCCCTCTTCACCAGCACCCCTCTGGAGGAGAGTCACCCCTGGATGTGGCCCGCATGGAGCAGCGCAGCCAAGGACATGGCAGCCGGGAAGCAGGGACAAGACTCTGCCCTTGCGCCCCATCACACGCAGATGATGCTGTGGGGCATGGGTGGAGGGCATGACCACCATGATGCTGCAGGGCCACCTGGGCGATCTGCTGCAGTGGGCTGTGGAGGTGGTAAATGGCCCTGCAGGTGGGTGGGGTGGATGCAGAGTGGGGGTAGAGTGGGAGTGGGGCGGTTTTTGGGCACTCGGTGTCTAAAGGTTTCACCATTACTGTCCTATACCATTTCAGACAAGTGTCTGACTAGTCTCTTCTTAAAAACCTCCAGTGATGAAGCACCCACAACGTCTGAAGGCAAGGTGTGCCACTGGTTAATTGTCCTCACTGGTAGGAAGTTTCTCCTTAGTTCCAGGCTGCTTCTCTCTTTGATCAGTTTCCATCTATTGTTTCTTGTCTTGCCTTCAGGTGCTTTGGAAAATAAGTTCTATGCCCTCTCTCCCCTCCACGTGGGTCCACAAAGCCAGAAAGGTTGGAGACTGCTGTTGTAGAGCACCATGCCTTAGTTAACTCAGTCTTGGTGCCCTCTCTCTGAGACCGGGAAACTCTAGGGAAGAAAAATCCCAGGTCACCTTTAGTCATTTTACCCTTTTTTCTAACAGTCTTTGTGCCCAACATGGGGCTCGTGGCCGGAGTTGTGGGGGTCGTGGTGGCTACAGTCTTCATTGCTGCTGGAATGATTGTCTATATCAGTAAGTATCTCTTGGGTGGGCACAGGGTGTGTCATTCACAAAAAATGTGGGAGGGGCTCTCAACCTCCACACCGCCAAACCTGTATTTCCCACAATTTCCTGATCAGGCTCACTCTGAACATGGCCTCCAAACCTACTGAAGAGGAGGCCTGGTCTACATAACATCTTGAGATAGTGTTTCTCAACCAGGTCAGCTAGAAGATGTGTGGACTTCAATTCGTGCTGGCTGGGGAACTCTGGGAATTGAAGTCCACACATCTTCAAATTGACAAGGTTGAGGAACATTGCTCTAAGCCAGAATACTGAGCTTGGTTTGTTTTTAAGCACGTTGCCTGAATGTCAACCTCCACCCCTAATAACCATATAAAGTCCAGGATTTCTTTCATTTCCGAAAATCTAGCTGGTGTATTGAATACGTGGCGTGGTACAGGCAAAGGAAAACTAACTCTAAAATCCAAAGACATCTAACCAAAGCATATAAACAATGACATTCCCAGCCAAACCTCCCAGATGTCCACGTAGTTCATGTAAATACCTTCTCTGTCATGGTTCTGACAGATGAAACTCTTCAAAGAACTTTGAGGCATTGTTTACCTTAAAGAATCTTTATTCAAGTGCCATAGCTTCGGCACATACATAGTTGAAGCCAAAATCTGGATTCCCCTCCCCTGAGCACATAGTACCAAACACAATTCCCTCCTCTAATTAACAGTCATAAACCACATTCTCCAATTAGTTTGAAATGCAGGCTTTCCCTCCTTTATTCCAACCCGCCATTTCTTATCATCTCTTATTTCAAAAGCCCTGAGTTCACACATTATTACAATATTATTATGTCTAACTAACTCCCATCATATTCCTCCTCTCTCACCCCCCAGTGTCATCTAATTCTAAGAGTAAAGCATAAGAAAGAAAAAGGCTGCATCTCCATATGTTGTCAAAGGAAGAACATCCAATGTTAGCAGCGTTGACATCCTCGTTGTTTGGAGAACCATCTGCTATCTTCTTCACAGCAGTTAGAATGTCCTTGAAAAGCTTCCATACATCTTTTCATCGACAAATGTCTGCAGAACTGGAGAGGCTTCATTTCTCTAACTAACCCATTTGAAGCCTCGTCTGTCTCCCCCCACTTACTCTAATGACAAGATGAAAACAATAAGGCATGTAGCTGCCAGGTTTTCATTCTTGACACTGAACTTGTTAGTTTTGGTACACAACCTGGGAGTTCCATAGCTAACTCATCTTCACAGGCTTCAAAAAAAAAAAAAAAGCAGAGCTGGGCTTATTTAGTGTTGGGATGGGAGGCCACCAAGAAATTCAGAGGTAAGCTGAAATTGGGAAGTCCAAGAACTAATCAACATTGATCCTGCATAGCTTGTTCAATCCTGCCGAGGTCAACTGGGGACATGCTCACACCCTGCATTTGTTGACCATTCCCTTCTTCCAAGAGGGTTTTCCGACTTCCACAGTCCAGCCCATAGCTTTCTGAGGCTGCTGGAGGAAACACAGAGGCTCTGAATCTCTACCAAAGGCCGATGGGGAAAATGAAGGATCTCTAAGTGGGAACATTGTCACTGACTTCTTGATTCTGTTTTGCAGAAAAATATGGCAGAAACACTTGCAGAACGGCATCAGGTGAGTGACCTTGTAACATAATTTTGGTACAAGTTGCCTTTGGGATGGAAGGGGTATTCTAAACCATATAGCTCTATGTAACCTCATATAGCTCTATGTAACCCTAACTAGAGAGCATATATCAGTATGTTAGAATATCTGGCAGTTATTGGGTTAAATGCTGATTTGTTAATGGGTCAGTGGGAGGAGTTTCTAAAGGGCATTGGGAGACTTCCTGAACACAAGCCAAATTGGAATGTCTTTGTCTGAAAGAAGCATGGGCCATCAGATGTCACCCCGATGAGCCTGCGCCGTTATAAAGATGGTATAGAAGAGAGCATCATCGTTTTACCTATAGGAATGGACAAAAGATGTATTTTCCAGAAGTAACAACACAGCATGAATGCAAGTAATCTTTCTGATTAAAAATATATTTTTTGTTATGAAACCATTTCCATTATCTATCTGACTTGATTTAAAAGAAGGCATTTTTAACTCAAAGTCAGAATAAGGGGGAACCATCCTGATTAGCCCAAATGAAGCAGTGGCAGATTTACACCTTCCCTGCCAATGAGAAATATAGGATCTTGCTACATTAGGCAGTCCTCAGCCTACAATCATTCATTTAGCGACCGTTTGAATTTACAACAGCACTGAAAAAAGTGACTTATGACCATTTTCACACTTGCAGTATCCCCATGGTCACATGATCACAATTTGGATGCAGTGTCCCGGGGTCATGTGATCCCCTTTTGTGACCTACTGACAAGCAAAATCAATGGGGAAGCCAGATTTACTTAACAACTGTGTGACTAACTTAACAACTGCATTGATTGGCTCAACAACTGTGGCAAGAGAGGTCGTAAAATAGGGTGAAAGCCCTTGAACAATTACCTGTAGAAATAAGTGTGTATGTATCCATATTTTTACTCATTTATTCATTAGAATTTTCTAAACTGCCCAGCAGTCAAATCTCTCTGGGCAAAATTCACAATCAAAAATTGGGCGAAACATATACAAGCTGTAGCAAAAGTCAGGCCCCGTCGGCGAACCACAATATGTTTTACTAATTTTTTTTCCCCCAGCCCTGATCCAGAGACAAAACTCTAGAGATAGAAAAGTGGCAATGAATAAAACTTAATTCTTGGGGGTGCATAATAACCCCCCTGAAACTTTTGCATAAGAGTTTATTTGAGGAAAAGAGAGGAAAGTGATGCTGGAGCAGGGTAACTTGTGGTGGGGCCAACATAAGCAAAACGATAAGCATGGTCAGTTTTTTGCAGAAGAACACACACACACACACACACACACACACCATCCAAGGTATTTCCATAGACAACAATAGGGGGCCATCATCTTTGCCTTCCTGCTATATTTTAGAAAAATTACTACTGAGGCCTGACAGTATTTGACTGCATTGTTGTTGTTGTTTTTAACAATGTCCATCACATTCATGCAGAACAGATTTTGCAAAACCCTATTCTAGAGCAGGGCTCTCAAAACCTGGCAACTTTAAGTCTTCTGGACTTCAACTCCCAGAATTCCCCAGCCAGCATGAAGAGTTGAAGTCCATAAGTCGTAAAGTTGCCAAATTTGGAAATCTCTATTCTAGGTCAGAGGTCCCCAACCTTTTAGGTACCAGGGGCCAGTTCCGTGGAGAGAGGTTTTTCGGTGACCAGAGGGGGCGTGGTATAATAATAATAATAATAATAATAATAATAATAATAATAATAATAATAATAATAATAATACCACTTGAACACCATTGGCATTGACAAATTCGCTATTAGTCAATTGCAAAAGGCGGCCTTATTAGGAACTGCTTCCATCCTGCGACGATACCTGTAATACCATCAAACATCCACATCTGCCTATCCCAGGTCCTGGGTAGGACTCGATAGGTAGACAAAATGCCAAATCCAGTCTGAACATCTGGCTGACTGTGCGATAATCCATAATAATAATAATACGTCGCAGATACACAGTGATGGAAAACAAAGAATAATGATCTTTACTACAGATCAGTCCAACAAGAAGAGGATATCTAAAAAACGAATGCACCAGTTCTGGAAAGAACAACATCCAGAATCAGAAATAACAGAACAGAGACTAGCAGATCAACGCCGATTTATAACACGAAATAAAATATTCACAGAAACAGATTTGGACGAACTGCAAAGGTTTACCCAGGGCAAAGAAATCAAAGCCTTACCAGAATAATTCAGAATGTAAAGGCAAACCAGGGGGATTTGCAGTGAAGGAATCTAGCAGAGATATACAACTGTTCTCATTTGGAAACCAGGCACCTCTACCTCAGGAAGAACAAAACCCTCTAACTAAAGAAATAAAAGAATTGAAACAAAGAATAACTGAGCATCTAGAACAGCACAAAAACAACAGAATAAGGCTACCTGCATTGAAGCTTGTTCCAAAGAAACAGCTAGCACAAGCATTAAAAGATGCAAATACTGCAATATCAAGTATAAGCACCAATTCACTGCAAGAAACAAACCAACTAATGTACAGCACAGCTGCAGTTATAACTGAATACCTGGGATGCAAAATCAACAAAGAAGAAAAACAAACAAACAGTGCACCAGAAAAATGGAAGGTTAGACTAGAAAATAAGATCAGCAAGTTAAGATCACATGCAAGCAAGCTAGAACAGATGAAAGAAAAGAAGCTGAAGAACAAGAAGACCAAAGAATACCTAATCAAGAAATACCACTTAGAAACAAGGAAGATCAAGGAAGCACTGGAAATAATAAAGCAACAAATAACAGCTATAGCCAGGAAAATCAGTAGATATGAAGCTCGAATTGCAAACTATAGGCAGAACCTCCAATTTCAATCCAATCAGAAACGTTTCTACCAATCCATCAATGGAGAAACTGCAAGGAATCAGTCAGTACCTGACAAGGAAGAAACAGTGCAGTTCTGAAAGCAGATATGGGATAACCCAAAGAAATACAACAAGGATGTGGCTTGGTTAAAAGAGGTGGATGCAAATAAAACAGAAGTTGAAATGAAAGAACTAGTAATAACAACAAAAATGGTAGAAAAAAGAGCAAGGGAAATCAAAAATTGGTCAGCACCAGGTGAAGATGAACTGCATGGGTTTTGGTTGAAACATCTAACTGTTATACACCCACTCATTGCCAAGCAGTTCAACAATATACTACAAGGAGGAGAAATTGAAAAGTGGCTAACAACTGGGAAAACCTACCTAATAATGAAAAATCCAGCAAAAGGGGCAACACCAGGTAACTACAGGCCAATTACCTGCTTACCAACAACTTTCAAATTACTAACTGGTGTGGTAGCTGATGCAGTACAACAGCATCTAGTTGAAAACAATCTCTTTCCACCTGAGCAGAAAGGAAACCGCCCCAATAGCAGAGGAACAAAAGATCAACTCCTAATAGACAAAATGATCTTGGAAAACTGCAAGAGAAGGAAGACCAACCTGAATGTGGCATGGATTGACTACAAAAAGGCATTTGACTCTCTGCCACATGATTGGATAATCAAGTGCCTAGAAATAACAGGAGTCAGTAGAAACATCAGAAAATTTGTGCAAAGATCGATGGCACAATGGAAGACACAGTTGCAGATCAATAGTGAGAAGCTGGGAGAGGTTAATATCAAGAGAGGAATATTTCAAGGAGATTCATTATCACCATTACTATTTGTTATTGCACTGTTTCCTCTGTCAACAATACTGAATACCTCAGGACATGGCTATCAACATCAATAAACATCTGCTTAGAGCTATCCCATCCTCCTTTACATGGAGATCTGAACGGTATGAAAACATCATCTGAAATGAATCGCTGCTCACACTGTCCGTATATATGTAGCCAAATTATTGTAATGGAGTTTGGCTTTGACAAATGTGCCACACTTACTATCAAACAAGGAAAAATAGTGAAAACTGAAGGAATCAAGATGCCCCGCAAAAATAACATTAAGAGTCTGGATGAGGAAGAGTACTACAAATACTTGGGTATCCTTCAAGCTGACAACATCAAGCACAATGAAGTCAAGAAAAAGATTAGAGGTGAATACATCAAGAGAGTGAAGAAAATCTTAAAGTCCAAACTCAATGGAGGAAATACCATAAAGGCAATCAACACCTGTGCAATTCCAGTCATTAGGTACACAGCTGGAATAGTGGACTGGACTCAAGCAGAACTAAAAGCAATGGATAGGAAGACCAGAAAAATAATGACAATGAATCATGCCCTTCCTCCACGCAGTGACATTGACAGACTTTATCTACCAAGGCAAATAGGTGGGCGTGGAATGCTACAAGTACATCAGATGGTTGAAGAAGAAAAAATGGCTTTGGAAGAATATCTGAAGAACAATGATGAAGATGCACTGAAATTAATATATCAGGAAGGTTTACTAACTACTGGAGAGACCAAAGTGGCCTACAAGAAAGACCAAATGAAGAACAGAATAGAGGCATTGGAAGACAAAGCACTACATGGCCAATACATGAAAAAAATAGCTGGGAAAGCAGATAATAATAAAACCTGGCAATGGCTAAGAGCAGGAAAATTGAAGAAAGAGACCGAGGGACTAATTCTGGCTGCACAAGACCAAGCCTTAAGGACAAATGCATACAAAGTCAAAATTGAGAAGACAGCAACAGACAGTAAGTGCCGCCTATGCAAAGAAGCTGAAGAAACAGTGGACCACTTGGTAAGCTGTTGCAAGAAGATTGCACAGACTGATTACAAGCAGCGGCATGACAAAGTAGCAACAATGGTGCATTGGAAGATCTGCAAAAAATATCATTTGCCTGTAAGCAAAAACTGGTGGGATCATAAATAGAGAAAGTCATAGAAAATGATAAAATTAAACTGCTCTGGGACTTCAGAATTCAAACAGACAAGCACCTGCAACATAACACCCCAGACTTAACAATTGTCGATAAGAAAGACAAAAAAGTCTGGATAGTGGACGTGGCAGTGCCTGGAGACAGCAGAATAGAGAGAAAGAACTGGAGAAGATAACAAAATACAAAGACCTACAAATAGAAATAGAAAGACTGTGGCAAAAGCAAGCAAGGGTAGTACCAATAGTCATAGGCTCCTTGGGTGCAATCCCAAAACAACTGGAGCACCACTTGAACACCATTGGCATTGACAAATTCGCTATTAGTCAATTGCAAAAGGCGGCCTTATTAGGAACTGCTTCCATCCTGCGACGATATCTGTAATACCATCAAACATCCACATCTGCCTATCCCAGGTCCTGGGTAAGGACTCGATAGGTAGACAAAATGCCAAATCCAGTCTGAACATCTGGCTGACTGTGCGATGATCGATAATAATATGGACAAATGGCTGTCCAGTCTTTTCTTAAAAACTTCCAGTGTTGGAGCATTCACCGCTTCTGGAGGCAGGTTGTTCCACTGGTTAATTGTTCTAACTGTCAGGAAGTTTCTCCTTAGTTCTAGGTTGCTTCTCTCCTTGATTAGTTCCCATCTGTTGCTTCTTGTCCTGCCTTCAGGTGCTTTGGAGAACAGCTTGACTCCTTCTTCTTTGTGGCAGCCCTGAGATATTGGAAGACTGCTATCATGTCCCCCCTTGTCCTTCTCTTCATTAAACTAGACACACCCAATTCCAGCAACCGTTCCTTATATGTTTCAGCTCCAGTCCCCTAATCATCTTTGTTGCTCTTCTCTGGACTCTTTCTAGAGTCTCAGCATCTTTTTGTGTGCTGCTTGCATCCCATGGATGGGGCTTTCCTTGTTTGTGTGGACTGTTTGCTGGCATGCCGTGGCCCGGTACTGGTCCACAGACCGGGGGGTTGGGGACCCCTGTTCTAGGGTATATGACAGTTAATGGGAGATGACAGATAGCAAGAGGAAATTATGTGTTGTTTTTTTTAAAGTGTACACATGGGAGATATCTGAGTTTTGCATTTCTTGTGTGCGATCCCTTAGATATATTGTCTGGCTAAAGGGGACACTCCACTTCAGTGGTGGGCCTTATCCGGGATAACAATGAAGATCCTTTTTTAAATTTTTTTTATTTTAGACCAACAAAACAAAGCACAACAAAACATTACACACATACACACGTAATATATCCTTTTTTGCTGACAGCAATTTGTAACAGTACTCTTCTATTCTTTACATTTCCCCCCCTCATTCTTCTTTGAAATATTTGTCCTTATTGCCCCATTGTTTCTTATTTACGTTTTCCTTCTTTCATATTCTACTACTTACTAGGAATCCAACATTATTCATTGTAGTAACTCTCGTATTTTTTATAGGACTCGACCGGAATTCCATCCAGGCCTGGTGATCATACAAATATTCTCATAGTCCAAATCCACTAGCTTCTTATATACCTTATTTTTTTAAAAAAAGATTCACATTAGTTATTATTTAGTGCATATACTGTTTTTACTCTAATACTATTAACAATGAAGATACTTATAGGGAAGAGATGAAGGCTCTGGTGGACTGGTGCAATAAAAGTAACCTGGTTCTAAATGCTAATAAAACAAAAGAGATCATTGTAGATTTTAGAAAGAGATGGCATAGCTATACTCCACTTTGTATCAAGGCTGCAGATGTGGAGGTGGTCAACAGTATTAAGTATCTGAGGGTGCAGATAACTAACACTCCAACTTGGTCTCTCCACACGTCATCCTTAGCAAAGTGTGCAAACCAGTGTCTGCATTTCCTGTGTTGGATGAGGAGAGCACACCTTTCTCCTTCTGTCCTGGCCACGTTTTACAGAGGCGCGATTGAGAGCGTTTTAACAAACTGCATCACTGTTTGGTTTGGTGGTAGCAGAGTCTCAGATAGAAGGTCCATACAGAGAGTGGTGAGGACAGCTGAGAAGATTATAGGAAGCTCATTTTTCATGATTCAGGATACTGCTTATAAGAGCTATGTGCTTAGAGCTCGAGGCATTGTTAGAGACCCCACACATCCACTTCACGGTCTGTTTCTGTTGCTCCCCTCTGGGAGGAGGTTTAGAAGTATTTCTAGTAGGACTACCAGATCCTGTAACAAGCTTTGTTCCCTATGGCATCCGTCTGGTAAATTTGCAAGATTCGTTTTTCTTGTCATGTATATGTATACATCTGAACTAGACTGTGTTGTTTCTCTGGGCCATATATGTATGTGTGTATGTAGGTATAGGCATAATTTATTTTATTTATTTTTGGTCATGTTTACACAGTGTATATTGGAGGCGATTACCCTCTGAGAGCTATATGCAATGAAATCTCATTTTAATGGATGCTTTAATGTATAATAACAATAACGTTATTATTCTATTCTATTCACCCTGAGTCTTGATTTTTCTCCTCTTTGTTACAGCCAGCATATAGGATTTTGAAAGTCCTCCAGTGGTAAGTAGTTCGTACAAGACTGTAAGATCACGTCTCTTTCATCAGAGGGAAAAAAATTAAAATCCTCAGTTCTGCGACAAAACGTTCTGTTCATTCATTCATCAAGTTTATGCAGCCATCCATCTCATCGAAAGCAACTCTGGGTGGCATATTCCCCATCCCATTAACAATGAGATTGCCTTATCGGGACCCCCCTTGTCAGCCTGAATTCAGCGTGTTGTACTGCTCTTCAGGATTTGCAAAGTGGAATACAAGGAAGTGGATTCCATGGCTGAAGCAAGATTGGAATTCGGGTCTTCTCTCTCCTAGTCCAGCACCTTTAACATTATCTGTAATGGTTCTTGTGAAAAACCTTGAGTGAAAGGGAAGAGGAAATGTGCTGAAAAAAGGGTCAGATAAGAGAGGCCTTAGCCCACAGCTGCATAATGCGCAGGATAAGAAGCTTAGGCTGTGAAGGAGACTGCAGGAGATTTGCACCTTCAGACTTGCAAGGTTTTGTTAATGTAGCTTTTCAATGATGTGGAATTAGCTCATCTAGTCATGTCTCCTGTCTGATCTACTTGGGAAATTGGACATTTACCCTGACTGGGTAATTGGACATTTACCTGCCTATCAGTGGTGATATCTGTCGAAGCTCTTGGATCAACCTCATTCTGCCATTTTCTTGTTCCATTATACATCCCCATTAGCCCAAAGATGCTTTTTCACAGGGCAACTGAACTTTCTTGTTTTTCTTTGAAGACATTTCGCTTCTCATTCAAGAAGCTTCTTCAGCTCTGACTGGATGGTGGGGAATGGAAGGATTTATACTCGTTGCAGACAGCTGTCTTCTTAAGATGCAAAGTGGGGTGGGTCCTTACATTAGACAGGACTTGCAAAATTAATCCACCTGGAAGGGAGACACTTGCCGGGGGATTTTGCAAAAAATTTACCATGTCAGACAATGGAGAACTCCCTGGAAAGAGAGCCACTGACCCAGTTGGAACCTTGCCAGATGTTGGGATCTGAGAGGTCAGATTCCTCGGGAGAAGAAGTGGTGGAGACACAGGACCACAAGCCTCGCTGGTCGATGAACGTTGGAAAGAAAAGTGAGTGGAGAAAGGAATCAAGAAAGGTGACCCTGAGACGGGGGGCCAAGCAACCAGAATGGAAGCAGGAGATGGAGAAATCCCTGCATGCAAGTGAAGAGGGAGGAAGCTGGGCACCGTACTCAGACTGGATCCTAGAGAAAGCTATTGACCTGATGAAGAGAACTCTCAGTTCCCTAGGAGAGGAGAATACTAAGCCCTACGGCCGCCCCAGTTCCTGGAGCCACAAAGGGAGAGACACCGAGTGGGACGTGGAACCTGCAACCCCAGGGACATCTACTGATCCAGGAGCCCCCACCCCCTACCGGACCATAGATGGCAATCTGGACGGAAGACACTACCACCCACAACGGAGGCACCGATCCATTCCAAGACGTCCACCGTTGGAGGTGAAATTCAAAGGGGAGCCAACACGCTTGGGATTTTTCCTAACCCAAGTCCTCAGCTACATGGAGGAATATGGGCAGGACATTCCCAGCAACAAAGCCCGCATCCGGATCGTGCAATCTGCCCTGGATGGACCAGCTGCGGATTGGGTAGTGAACTTGCATGACTCCAATGCCCCAGAACTCAGTAACTTCAACCGTTTCATTTCCTCTTTGAGAAGACGATTTGAAGACCCCCTGGCTGATCGCAAAGCCCGTGAAAGAATAACAACGATGAGGCAGGGCAAACGCCCAGTGGCTGAGTATACACAAGAATTCCGGGCCCTTGCCAGCAAACTGAATTGGCCAGAAGACATCCTCCTTGGCCATTTCAAAGACGGACTAAACTATGATCTATCTGATGCTTGCCTGCCCCGAGGGGACCCACATCGACTTGAGGAATGGTACGTCTTGGCAGAGGAAGCAGAGATCGACATATTGAAGAGGCACCGCCAAGGAAAACAATGGAGCCGCCCCCCGCCTGAGCTGACACACCAACCGGTGAAATCATCGGATACAGCCAAGAAGCAAATGGGGTGTTTCAAGTGCGGAAGAGAAGGGCATCGAGCTGTAGAATGCCGCTCAAAGGCCCCCCAGCACAACCCAGACAGATCCCCAATCAACAAACCCAGAGGGTATTCAGCTAAGCCAAAAGAAACAGCCATGAAAATGAGGGAAATTGCAGAAAACCCCACCTCTGCTCACCAAGGGGAAAGAACTCCAGCCTACACCACAGGGACGGTGGATGCCTCAGATGACAGCTCGGAGGGCGAACCCCTGGTAAGTGGATGCATCACACCCATCTTCAAAACAGTGACTATATTAATCCCCCCATGCCCGAAGCTGTGAAGGTGAAAGCTTTAATAGACTCTGGCTGCACCCGCTGCCTCATTAGCCCAACACTAGTGGGGACTCTGGGCATCCCATTCAGGAGACTGGAACAACCAATCTCATTTGGCCAGCTAATGGATCCATAAGCATGGGGGGGTTCGGCTACCCTACCACTTCTGTCAATAATCTCTCCCTGGGCAACCATGAAGAGGACTTAACGTTTGTGGTGACCCCAGGTATGGAATGCCCAATGATTCTAGGAATGGAATGGTTGAAAAAATGGAACCCCTGGGTAAATTGGAGGACGACAGAAATCAAATTCCCGAAGGGAGACCCTATGGACTTAAAACCCCAAGGGAGGCTACCAGAATCAAGAATAGAAAAAGCATCCATAGGAGAGGAAAAAGGATTAACAGAAATACCAGAGGAATATAGGGATCTTGCTGAAGTCTTCAGTGAGGAGAGGGCGAATGAGCTTCCCCCCCACCGACCCACAGACTGTACCATTGAATTCAAGCCTGGGGCAAAACTCCCGAAGCCCAGATTATACTCCATGAGCCCAAAGGAGAGGAGGAAATGGAAAGATTTATAAAAAAAAACCTGGAGAGAGGTTTCATTGAGCCAGCCAAGCCTAAAGTGGCTGCCCCGGTCCTTTTTAGAGAGAAGAAGGATGGCTCTTTACGCTTATGCGTGGATTATAGGGCCCTGAATACAATCAGTGAAAGCAACCTATACCTGCTGCCCCTCATGAAAGACATGCTGTCACACCTATCGAAAGGGAAATTTTTTTCTAAACTAGACCTAAGGGAAGCTTACTATCGCGTAAGAATTAAGGAAGGGGACGAATGGAAGACTGCATTTAACTGCCCCATGGGGTGCTATCAATTCAAAGTCTTGCCATTTGGACTACAAGGGGGCCCTGCAGTCTTTATGCAATTAATCAATGAGGTTCTAAGGGAGCACCTGTTTAAGGGGGTCCTTGTTTACTTGGACGACATTCTTATCTTTACTGAAACAAAAGAGGAACACGTCAACCTTGTCAGAGCGGTTTTAAAGAAGCTGCGAGCCGCCCACCTATATGCCAAACTCTCAAAATGCGAATTCCACCAGGAAAGGATAGACTACCTAGGCTATCGCATATCCCACAGGGCATTGAAATGGACCCAGAGAAGGTCAAAGCAGTATTAGATTGGGCACCACCCCGCACAAGAAAAGCAACTACAAAGTTTCCTGGGTTTTGCAAACTTTTACCATCAATTCATCCCCTCATTTGCCCAGATAGCCTTGCCCCTCACTAACTTACTAAAAACGAAGGGAGCATCCTCAGTAAAACCTAGCCAGCCACTAACATGGACAATGGAGTGCCAAGCAGCGTTTGAGAGACTACAGAGACTTTTTTCTGCCGAACCAGTACTAAGGCACCCAGACATGGACAAGCCCTTCGTAATACAGGCAGATGCAAGTGATGTGGCAGTGGGGGCTGTTCTATTACAAGAAAATGATGATGGAGTATTGCAACCCTGTGCATATACATCCAAGAAACTCACGGAAACAGAACAGCGCTGGCCCGTATGGGAGAAGGAGGCTTATGGGATACGTTGGGCATTATTCACGTGGCGACAGTTCCTGGAAGGCAACAAAATCCCCTTCCAGGTGTGGACTGATCACAAAAATTTAGAAGCCCTGAAAACTTCCAGGAAACTCAATCCCAAACAAGCCCGCTGGTCCCAGCATTTTCACCAGTTCCAATTTAAGCTCAAACATTTACCAGGAAGAAATATAACAGCGCACGAACCACAGACTCTAGACCAATAATGGCAGAGTCACAACTGGCAGCAACAGTAACCACAAGAACCCAAGCCAAAATAAAACCACAACTGGACAGCCAAACTGGAATTGAATTCAGAAAAAGTTTGGAAACAGATGAATGGTTCCAGAAAAACAAAAATGTGTGCACAATGAGAGACGGGTTGCCTTGGGTAGGGGAAAAGTTATATATACCAACAACCCAAAGAATCACGTTCATGCAGCTTTGCCATGACACAAAATCAGCAGGACATTTTGGATTTGTAAAAACTTTACACTTAATTAAACGGCAATTTTGGTGGCCATCAATAAAAAAGGACATAGAAAGTTATGTTGCCAGCTGCCCAACCTGTGCATCAGCAAAGAGGTTGCAAGGGAAATCGCCAGGGCTATTACAACCAGTGGCAAGTCCCTCAGCCCCCTGGAGGGAAATAGCCATGGATTTTATAGTGGAATTGCCAGAAAGCAATGGGAATACTGTTATCTGGACAGTCACGGACTTGTTTTCCAAACAGGTGCACTTTATCCCTTGCCAAAAGAGTCCCACTGCAAAGGCCTTAGCAAGACTTTTCATCCAGCACATTTACAGATTGCACGGGGCACAAAATGTGCCTGGAACAAAAAGAGCTTGTCAGAATCCAACTATATTTCATCTTTAATTATCAAATATAGAAACTCCCAATTCTGCCTTCTCTGGATTCTGCCATAAGAGGGAGAGAAGGGGGAGAACAAAGGGGCTTTATGGCCCTCACTTCCTTCAGTATACTGCTAAGGAGCTGAATGCTGAATGTGTGTTTATTGTAACCTCAAAGCGTTAGCACCAAGAACATCACCATAACAAAGAAGGGTATTTGCCTTTCATGTAGTTATCTGAAGTCTCCATCCAGACGGAAGAAAGCATCAAAGGGGTGGAATTGTGATGCCTGAAACTATCACTGGAAGGGGGGTTGATTGGGTGGGACTACTGGGGAACCCCTTAAAACCTTGAATGGGAGAGCTTGGACCCCAAGTCCTGTCTAGCATGCCTGCAACCATTTTCTCTTAATAAAGGATTCCTGTTGGAAGAATTATTCCAAGAGTTCTGTCTTCTTAAGATGCAAAGTGGGGTGGGTCCTTACACAGCTGGTCATTTGCCTTCCTTTAGAGCAGTGGTTCTCAACCTTTTTAATGCCGCGACCCCCAACCGGTCATAAGTCGAGGACTACTCAACCGGTCGTAAGTTGAGGACTACTCAACTGGTGCAGCACCATTTGCAGAATGGGACTTTTGGCGGGCTCAGCAGGGCAGAGGCAGCCTGGACAATTCCTATTGGCTTTTGAAAGCCAATAGAATTAGACTCTATTCAAGAGAGTCTATTCTATTGGCTTTCAAAAGCCTATAAAACAAAAGGGAGTAGCACAGCTAAGGAAAAGGGGGAAAAATGGCGGACTGTGTTGTTTGGAGACCCCCGTGAAATGGTCATTTGACCCCAAATGGGGTCTCGACCCACAGGTTGAGAACCACTGCTTTAGAGAGTCATTGAGGCCACCTGGAGGTTTATCTGTGTCTTCAGGGTCACCTGAGTGGTGCAAATGGGTGTTGAGACTTCTTGGAACTATTGAAAGACTGGAGATAGATGACATTGTATCCCTCCCCCTCTGTTGAGAGAGGGCTGTTCAGTTTTGACATAGATGGCCTCTTTGACCCCTCTTTCAAGCCAGTGGTCCTCTCTGTCCAGCAGAGGGGGAGGGATACAACATCATCTACCTTCAGTCTACAACACAGTCCTTTTAACAGTTCCAAGAAAATTCCACATTCATCTGCCCTACTCAGGTGACCCTGATGACACTGATAAACCTCCAAGTGGCCTCAATGACTCTCTAAAATAATGCAAATGACCAGCTGTCTTCCATTCCCCACCATCCATTTAGAGCTGAAGAAGCTTCTTGGGATGAGAAGCAAAACATCTTCAAAGAAAAACAAGAAAGTCCAGTTGCCTCTTTGGGATAACTATGTTCTGGGATGACTGAGAATCTCCACAGACATCTCCTTTAGCGTCTTCATCATCTGAGTGGACTGCCTGCCTCTTCCTCTCCTTTGTTGAACATTTTTTCTTTGCAGCTGAAGAGTTGTGTATCAAACTGCAAAGAGAAAATCTTTCAGGTTCAGGAAGCTGAACAGCTTTTAAGCCTGGCTTAACTCTCTGCAGAATGGCCTTTGTTCAGCAGACTGCCTTGCGTTGTGAGGATGCTAGTATCAATCTTTTGAGAGCTGGAGGTATAAAGGGCTTATAGGTTCCTGCCAGCTACCTTCTACCCATCCAGGAAATGTCAACATCCAAGCTTGAGAATCCAAATAAAACTGCAGGTTCATTCTATTTCCGAAAATCTTACTGTTTATTGAATGCAGAGCATGGTAATGTCAAAGCAAAACTAACTCTAAGGTTCCCAGACCACCAGTTCATAGAATTAAATAATAATTTCTCTGGCCTAAACTTCGAACCCCTCATGTAGTACATGTAAACAATTTCACGATGTTATGGGAACCGTCTGCTTCTTCTCCACACTTGCTACAGTGTCCTTGGAAAAATTTCAGGCTCTCACGGTCTTCAGTGAAATCGTAGAGGTTTCATTTCTCCATCTAACCCTGGGGTGGGCAACCTTGGCTCTTTTATGACTCATGGACTTCAACTCCCAGAATTCCTGAGCCAGCCATGCTGAGGGGAAAGGGAGAGGTTTCCAAGCTGAGCCATGCTGGCTCAGGAATTCTGGGAGTTGAAGTCCACGAGTCATAAAAGAGCCGAGGTTGCCTACCCCTGATCTAATCCATTCTACAGCAACACCTCCCTCCCCTTTACTCTAATGGCAAGTTGAAATGAAAAGGCACGTTTCATTCTTGACAGGAAGCTCTAATAAGGCAGGCTTCCTTTACATTATCTCTCTACCAAGACAGGGTCCCACCTGAGATCAAATCAGCACCAACCATTGCATTTTGAGGAAGTTATATGATGGTAGGTCCCCTCCTGTGATGGAGCATGACATTCCACAAGTGTAGGGGAAGATTATTGTTATGATTTAGGTCAGTGGTTCTCAACCTTTTTAATGCCACAACCCCCAACCGGTCGTAAGTCAAGGACTACCCAACCGGTCGTAAGTCGAGGACTACCCAACTGGTCGTAAGTTGAGGACTTTCCCTACCCGGGAGCGCCGCACATGTGAGGTGCCGCCCTCTCCGCCGGCTGAGGCGTAGCTGGCAAGGGGCAGCGACAGCGCAGAGTGACCACCGGCTGGGCCACCAGCTGGCCCAGCCCAAGGGAGGTAAGGTACCCGCCGGGCCCCACGCATGCCAGCAACCCTCCCTGTGCCTCCCACCTCCCACCCCTGGCCCTCTTTTACTTACATTTTTAGTAGTTGCTCAGCAGGGAGGGGTGGAAACTTCCAGACAGCTTGCCTTCGCTGCAGACAACTTGCAGCACCGTTTGCAGACTGGGGTTTTTGGTGGGCTCAGCAGGGCAGAGACAGCCTGGACAATTCCTATTGGCTTTTGAAAGCCAATAGAATTAGACTCTATTCAAGAGAGTCTATTCTATTGACTTTCAAAAGCCAATAGAATAAAAGAGAGTAGCACAGCTAAGGAAAAGGGGAAAAAAATGGCGGACTGCGTTGTTTGGCGACCCCCTTGAAATGATCGTTCGACCCCAAATGGGGTCGCGACCCACAGGTTGAGAACTGCTGATTTAGGTGGATTGCATCGTGTTATTGTTATTTATTGTTTATATTCTTTCTGGTTTTTTTAACAGAATTGACATATCGCTTAGAATCAGCTGTACTTAAAGCAGCCTATAAGCCTAGGTAAAAGATAAATAAAAAGACCGAATTGACTGAACAATCTCTGGGAAAACTAGTCAAATCACTGCAACTGAGCCATGTGCAGATCTGTATATTGGGGAAAGAAAACAACCACTTCATAAATGCATGGCACAGCATAGGAGAACATATCCATCTGGACAAGATTCGGCAGTCCATCTGCATTTTAAAAAACAAAGGCCACTCTTTTGAAGAAAGCAAAGTCCACATTTTGGATAGAGAGGACCACTGGTTTGAAAGAGGGGTCAAAGAGGCCATCTATGTCAAAGCTGAACAGCCCTCTCTCAATAGAGGGAGAGGGATACGACATCATCTATCTCCAGTCTACAACACAGTCCTTTCAGCAGTTCCAAGAAGGCTCCACACTCATTTGCACCACTCAGGTGGCCCTAAGGACACAGCCAAAACTCCAAGTGGCCTCAACGACTCTCTAAAAGAAGGCAAATGACCAGCTGTCTGCAAGGAATATAAATCCTTCCATTCCCCCACCATCCAGTCAGAGTTGAAGAAACTTCTTGGATGAGAAGTGAAATGTCTTCCAAGGAAAAACAAGAAAGTCCAATTGCCTCGTGAAAAAGCATCTTTGGGCTAAAGGGGATGTATAATGGAACAAGAAAATGGCAGAATGAGGTTGATCGAAGAGCTTCTACAAGTGAAGTGAAACGTTTTCAAAGAAAAGTCCAGCTGTCTCCTGAAAAAGAACCTTTGGGACAACCATGACCTGGATGACTGAGAATCTCCATAGACGTTTAGGTTACTAAACTATTTTTTGTCCCATGATGATTGCATGTCTAAGTCTCTGCCATTTTTCTCGGCAGGATTTCAGAAGTGGTTTGCTGTTGCCACCTTCCTAGGCCTGAAAGAGAAGGACTGACCCATTATTTCATTTTTAAAATGAATAATAAGGGTGGGAGAGGAATGCCCCCACTCTATGCAGAATGCAGTTTTGATTCCTGAATTAAGCCAATCATCAGAGTTTAGCACTCTCTTGAAACATTAACTAGGTTGGGGCTAACATGCTGCATTCAGATAGGTTCGTTCAGCTTCTGTAATAAGTTGATCAACCATCCTCCTTTAGGGAGGGCAGTCCTCCTTTTTTAAGTTCTGTCCTCCCTCAAAAAGTGTCCTCCTACATGTCCTCCTTTTTGATATTTGAAGACTAATCTGCAGGGCTTTTTTTTCCTCATAGAACGCTCAGAATGGCGTTCCGGCACCTTTTTTGATGGTTTTTTTTCAACTTTTGCATGAGCTGTGCTACTCCCCCTATTGGCTTTCGAAAGCCAATAGGAATTGCTGCTGAGTGCACCAAAACACCCAGCCGGCAAACTTTGCACACGTAAGTTGTCTGCAGCAAAGGCGAATTGGCAGGAACTTTGCACCCCTCCCTGCTACCCAGCTATACCATCTCCTAGTTCAGTGTTTCTCAACCTTGAGAATTTTAAGGCATGTGGACTTCAACTTCCAGAATTCTACAGCCAGCATTGCTGGCTGTGGAATTCTGGGAGTTGAAGTCCACATGCCTTAAAATTCTCAAGGTTGAGAAACACTGTCCTAGTTAGTCCCAAAGATACCTGGAGGAGACTGGAGCGGTGATGCCACGGTAACTTTCTCTTGATCTTCGGCCCTGCTAGGGCAATAATGGCTGCGGGCGCAAGAGGCAGGGGCAGCGGGGCTGCTGCGGGCGGAGGGATGTGAGGGGTGGTGGCGGCCGGTTGCCCCCCTGTGCTGTGCGAGCCGCAGGGCCTGCTCTACATGGGGCTGTGCAGGGTGGGCGGTGGTGCTGGCAGGACAGCTGCAGGTAGGGTGTATCGATGGTGGGCTTCCCCCCCGGGGCCGGAGCTGGCACAGCTGGTGCTTTGGGAGCCGCAGGGCCTGCTCTACAGTGCTGGCGGGGCGGCTGCAGGTGGGGGCGCGGCATGTAAGCATAATTACAATATAAAATTTTTTATTATACATTTATGATATTATAGTGTATTCTGTATTATTGTTGCAATGAATAAAATGTTTCTTTTATTTACGATATTTTTTCTTCAATTTATTTGTGTCCTTCTTTTCATTGTAAAAAAGTTGGTCACCTTATAATCTGTGTACAGAACTGAATTCACACAGTACACTGAATTGTGGACTGGTTTAACACACACACACACACACACACACACAAATCCCAAATTTAACAGGCAAATGAATGAGGGTACTAGAATTTTCATTGAACTGGTTAAACGTGTCACAGAAGGTCAGAGCCAGGGGGATTTAGAGGTCACCTACTCCACACCTCTCCTTGATATTCATACAAACATCTCCACTGTGTTTGGTTATGCCTTCATCCAGGTCTTTGTGCCCCCTAATAAATTGGGATTGGAGTTCCCAACCAGGATTCTAGGATTAGGAAAATTGAGGTTTATCTATTATTTATATTTCTGTACTTGATTGTTTTAAATTAAGTAATTCTTTTTTTTAACAGTATTATTCTTTAAAGGTTGTAAGCTTGTGAAAAGTTGTTCATAAACCTAATCAAATATCCGTCCTGTCTTTACATCATTGGCATCAATATATTGGCAAGGAAGAAAATTGTAATTAATTCTAAAATGCCTGGAGTCATTTAGGGGAGATGGGTGGTGTATGAGGAATAAATAAAAAAGGAACTATTGAGTTGTGATTCAGGGCTACCTTTTCAACATTACAATTTTTAAAAATTTCATTTTGAATTTATTGGCAAAACGTGTTGACGTTTGGGTTGAACCCAAGGCTGAACGGATGTCTTTTGCAGAGATTGCAATCCATGGTCAAAAACGTGGCCACTTTTAAGACTTGTGGCCTTCAACTCCCAAGATTCCCCCGCCAGCTGTGCTGTCTGAGGACTCCTGGGAGTTGAAGTCCACAATTCTTAAAGTGGCCATCTTTGGAGACCCCTCCGGTCCATGGGGACACGACTGAACGGCAACAACAATGGATTAAGCTCCGGAGTTTCCTCAGTCGCCTGGCCTCTGCCACCTAAATCCGCCAGCCTCGCCTCTTGAGCTCTGCGGCCTAGCAGCCCGGCGTCCTTCGACGCCCACCCCCCCCCCCCGCGAATGGAACCACAAAAGCTTCATTCCCACTGAGGGGGCGCGACCTCCTCCTCCTTCGTGGTCCCTCTAGGCTTCCAGACTCGCTTTCCTTAACCCTTGAGTGGAGACTCCAAAAGTCCCCCCCTTCTTTTTTAAAGGGCGCCTTCCAGCTGATATTTCTTCAACTGTTCCAGCCTGGGGGTGGGTGGGGAGAGCTACCAATAAAGGAGACTATTAATAAAGGAGAATATTTGTAGCTCAGGGTTGAAATGGGAGGGCCTTGGTGTTCTCTGAGCTCGCAGCTTGAGTTCTTGCAGACCTTTCATTAGCCAAACTAGGGAAGAACATCAGTGCTAGATTGCAACTAGCACTTGATGATGTTACCTAGTCAGGCGAAGGAAGGAAGGAAGGAGGGAGGGAGGGAGGGAGGGAGGGAGGGAAGGAAGGAAGGAAGGAAGGAAGGAAGGAAGGAAGGAAGGAAGGAAGGAAAAAAGAAAGAAAGAAAGAAAGAGAAAAAAAGAAAGAAAGAGAAAAAAAGGAGGGAAGGGAGGGGAAAAGAAGGAAGGAAGGAAGGGAGGGAGGGAGGGAAAAAGAAAGGAAGGAAGGAAGAAAAAGAAAGAAAGGAGGGAAGGGAGGAGAAAAGAAAGAAGGAAGAAAGAAAGAGAAAGGGAAGGGAGGGGGAAAAGAAAGGAAAGAAGGAAGGAAAAGAAAGAGAAAGGAAGGAAGGAAGGAAGGGAAGGGAGGAGAAAAAGAAGGAAGGAAGAAAGAAAGACAGAAAAAGAAAGGAGGGAAGGGAGGGGGAAAAGAAAGGAAAGAAGGAAAAGAAAGAAAGGGAAGGGAGGGGAAAAAGAAGGAAGGAAGAAAGAAAGAAAGAAAAAGAAAGGGAAGGGAGGGGGAAAAGAAAGAAAGGAAGGAAGGAAGAAAAAAAGAAAGAGGAGGGAAGGGAGGAGAAAAGAAAGGAAGGAAGGAAGAAAAAGAAAGAAAGGAAGGAAGGAAGAGAAAGGAAGGGAAGGGAGGGGAAAAAGAAGGAAGGAAGGAAGGAAGGAAGGAAGGAAGGAAGGGGAGAGAAAGGGGAAAAGAAGGAAAGAAGAAAGAAAGAAAAAGAAAGGAGGGAAGGGAGGGGAAAAAGAATGAAGGAAGGAAGGAAGAAAAGAAAGAAAGAAAGAAAGAAAGAAAGAAAGAAAGAAAGAAAGAAAGGTGGGAAACGAGGGGGGAAAAGAAAGGAAGGAAGAAAACGAAAGAAAGAAAAAGAAAGAAAGAAAGAAAGGAAGGAAGGAAGGAAGGAAGGAAGAGAGGGGAAAAAGGAAGGAAGAGGGGGAGGAGGAGGGAAGGGAAGAAGAGGAAGGAAGGAAGGATTTGCAGGGCGTGAGGATGGGAGCAGGAGTCCCCCCCACCCCCATCCACAGTAGAGTGCCGGGTGAGGGAAGGCGGCGTCCTCGCCTTTGCCGGCTATATCCCCGAGGAAGAGGCGGGGAAAGAAGCTCCTCCCGACTCTCCGGCCAGCGCAGGGTTAAAGGCAGCGAGGGGAGTCGCCCCGCCCCCTCCGTGGGAAAGGCAGCCCAGATTTTCCCACGCCTGGGAAGAGCGTTGCGCGCTTGGGGGGACCGGTCCGCGATCGAAAAACCGAGCACGGCTCCAGAGGGGATGATGATGATGATGTCGCTGGTGCGGGCCAGGTCTTCCCGTGGAGGGATGGAAAGGGCTGCGGGGGAGCCGATCAGGTGGGGGGGGGGGTGAAGGGGAGAGACCAGCCGGGCGCTTTTGCATCCGAGAGACAGAAAGGCCCCCGCGGGTGTCCCCCTTTCCCGGATTCTTGAGTGGGATCTCTGAAACGGGCCTCTTCTGGGAGGTCTGCGTTGTAAGCTCCGAGTAAACGTGGAGTAGGCAACTCGAGGTCCGTGCGGGTGTCGGAAAACATCCCAGGGAGGTGAAGCTGCTGCCTGTCCCTCCGGTTTCTCTCCGCCGCTTTAGGGTGAATTGCGACTTGCTATGTGTAGTTTCTAGATATATCGATGCAAAAGTGCCGGAAGTTGGAGGTCAGAAGAGGAAGTAAAGATCCAGGGTACGTTGCCATGGATCCAGTTCAGCTTGTTGTGCAAATACAACTTTGGAAAGGTTTGCTCAACTGCAGGACTTTGTGGATTGTGGATCAATCAATCAGAATAGAGCTGGAAGGGACCCTGGAGGTCTTCTAGTCCAGCCCCCTGCTCAAGCAGGAGACCCCAGAACAGGGGTAGGCAACCTTGGCTCTTTTATGACTCATAGACTTCAACTCCCAGAATTCCTGGCTCAATAGTACATGTAAACAATTTCACTTGTTATGGGAACCGTCTGCTTTTTCTCCACACTTGCTGCAGTGTCCTTGGAAAAATTTCAGGCTCTCACGGTCTTCAGTGGAATCGTAGAGGTTTCATTGCTCCATCTAACCCCGGGCTGGGCAACCTTGGCTCTTTTATGACTCGTGGACTTCAACTCCCAGAATTCCTAAGCCAGCCATGCTACCCCTGCCCTAGAACATTTCACACAAGGGATTCTCCAGCCTCTTAAAAACCTCCAGTGATGAACTGGCTCAGGAATTCTGGGAATTGAAGTCCAGGAGTCATAAAAGAGCCAAGGTTGTCTACCCCTGCCCTAGAACATTTCACACATTCCAGCCTCTTCTTAAAAACCTCCAGTGATGAAGCGCCCACAACTTCTGAAGGCAAAATCTGTTCCGCTGTGTAATTGTCCCTCACTGTTAGGAAGTTTCTCCTTAATTCCAGGTTGGCTTCTCTCCTTGATTAGTTTCCATCCGTTGTTTCTTGCCTCGCCTTCTGGTGCTTTGGAACTTAAGTTGTGCCTACTTCTATGATCAGAAAGGAAGTCTGCTTGCTTTCAGGCTCTGGCAATCTTCGAAGAGGTGGCGGTGCATTTTACAGAAGACGAGTGGATGTTGCTGAATGCAGATCAAAGAGTTTTACACCGAGAAGTCCTAGAGGAGATTTGGAAGACGCTGGCTTCCTTGGGTAAGGATCCTTTTCTCCTGTACTTGATTTTAAGGATCCCTAAGCTAGACATTGTACCTTGCAAGAGACTGTTATTTCTGTATTTCACCTTTACATCCTCGTAGAAAAACATAATATAACAGAATAACAAAGTTGGAAGGGACCTTGGAGGTCATCTAGTCCAACCCCCTGCTCAGGCAGGAAAACCTATCCCATTTCATCATCATCATCATGGAAGGGACCTTGGAGGTCATCTAGTCCAACCCCCTGCTCAGGCAGGAAACCGTATACCATTTCAGACAAATGGCTGTCCAGTCTTTTCTTCAAAACTTCCAGTGTTGGAGCATTCACCGCTTCTGGAGGCAGGTTGTTCCACTGGTTAATTGTTCTAACTGTCATCTGGGTGTTTACTGAAGATCATGGCTAGGTTAAAACATGATGGCCTTGTACAGGTAGCCCTTGACTTACAAGGGTTCCTTCAGTGAGCATTCAAAGTTATGACTCTTTTTCACACTTATGACCCTTGCAGCATCCCCGTGGTCATGTGATCAAAATTCAGACGCTTGGCAACTGGTTCTTATTTATGATGGTTGCAGTGTTCCCGGGGGGTCACGTGATCCCCTTTTGCGACCTTGTGATAGGCCACGTCAATGGGGAAGCCAGATCCATTTAACAACCGTGTTACTAACTTTACAACTGCAGGGATTCAGTTAGCAACCCTGGCAACAAGTTCACTGAACAACTCTCTGACTTAGCAATGTACGTTTTGTGTTCAATTGTGGTCTTAAGTCGAGGACTACCCGTACAGGAACCAACCACGGGCAGCCAGGTGTTTCCGCTGCCCTTCAGATGCAAAAGGAATTGTATCAGTTTGGACAATTTGGCGGACGGCAAAGACCGTTTTAAGTCAGACAAATAAACAAGGCATCGTGCTAGGGAATACATGATGGAAGAGAGACATCGCCCGTGTACCGGTGGAAGAGAGAAGTGTTTCTCAAGCCCATTGCACGTCAGGAATAATTGACACCATTCATCTCGGGGTGAGTTTGGAGGGGAGGGGGTCTGCTGCCGCCCCCCAAAAAGAAAGGAAAAGCCAAGCATAAAATCGGAGAACATAAAGAATGATCAGCAAATCTTCCTTTGCTGCTCCCTTCCTCCTCCTCCTCCTCCTTCTTCTTTCTTCTTCTCTTCTTCTTCCTGTTCTTCTCTTCTTCTTTCTTCTTCCTCCTCCTCCTTTCCTCCTCCTCCTCCTCCTTCTTCTTTTCTTCTTCCTCTTCTCCTCCTTTTCCTTCTCCTTCTCCTCCTCCTCCTTCTTCTTCTTCTCCTCCTCCTTCTTCTTTCTTCTTCTCTTCTTCTTCCTCTTCTCTTCTTCTTTCTTCTTCCTTCTCCTTTCCTGCTCCTCCTCCTCCTTCTTCTTCTCTTCTTCCTGTTCTCCTTCTTCTCCTTCTTCTTCTTCTCCTCCTCCTCCTCCTTCTTCTTCTCTTCTTCCTGTTCTCCTTCTCCTCCTTCTCCTTCTTCTTCTTTTCCTCCTCCTCCTCCTCCTTCTTCTTCTCTTCTTCTTCCTGTTCTTCTCTTCTTCTTTCTTCTTCCTTCTCCTTTCCTGCTCCTCCTCCTCCTTCTTCTTCTCTTCTTCCTGTTCTCCTCCTCTCCTCCTCCTCCTCCTCCTCCTCCTCCTCCTCCTCCTCCTCCTCCTCCTCCTCCTCCTCCTCCTCCTCCTCCTCCTCCTTCGTCCTGTTCTTTCTGTTGTAGAAATAAGAGACCAGAGCCAGCTCTTTGGGGAAGGGAAGGTTTATTGCGCAGGTTCAGAGAGCTAAACATAGCAAAGGGTCTGAACCCCTAAAAGGGGTTCCATAGGACATATTTATGCCCTTTCAATACGTATACATTTCCTGACCACATAGTATTCCTTCCATGGTTATATTCTGTATATCCTTATGTCAGCATAGGGAAGAATACCAGACAGTTATAGCAGAACACGTGCATTAGCACAAACAGGATCTGGTTCAAACAGAGGATGGCTAAATTGGTCAGCAGCTGCAGAACAGGAAACCTTCTGAAGACACAGCATTTTCAGAGCATCAGTATTTTTCCACTCTTCCTCCTCTTCTTCTTCTTCCTCCTTTCCTCCTCCTCCTTCTTCTTGTCCAGTCTTGTGTTGGAGCACCCACTTTTGGAGGCAAGTTGTTCTAAATGTCAGGAAATTTCTCCTTAGTTCTAGGTTGGGTCTCTCCTTGATTAGTTTCCATCCGTTGCTTTTGGTCCTGCTTTCAGATGCTTTGGGGCAACTCCCTCAAATACTGGAACACTGCTGTCATGTCCCCCCTCGTCCTTCTCTTCATTAAACTAGACATACCCAATTCCAGCAAACTTTCTTCATATGTTTTAGCCTCCAGTCCCCTGATCATCTTTGTTGCTCTTCTCTGTACTCTTTCTGGAATCTCAATATATAAATTAGGATTGACTGCCGACGGGATTTTAAAAAATGGTGGCTGCAATCATATGATCACAGCCCTTTCCATGCAATGATAACAGTATTCCAATATTTGAGAGGCTACCACAAAGAAGAGGTAGGTCAACGTATTCTCCAAAGCGCCTGAAGGCAGGACAAGAAGCAACGGATGGAAATTAATCAAGGAGAGAAGCAACGTAGAACTGAGGAGAAACTTCCTAACAGCAAGGACAATTAACCAGTGGAACAGCTTGCCATCAGAAGTTGTGGGTGCTTCATCACTGGAGGTTTTAAAGAAGAGACTGGACAGCCATTTGTCTGAAATTGGATAGGATCCCTTGCTTGAGCAAAGGGCTGGACTAGAAGACCTCCAAGATCCCTTCCAGCTCTATTCTAATTCAGATTCTAATGTATGAAAAGAAGGGGGTGGAATTGGTTTGCATATTTCTTCAGAAAGAATCATATGTAATTTTTTTTTCTGTGCTCAGGTGTATGCATTCCAAGAATCAAATTTGTGCCTTTGAAACAATGATCACAGTTACGGATATTGGCATCAGCATGCATTGATGTCATTTGTGCATGCTGATTATTTTAATTTGGTTGGTTATAACAGCAAAAGGGCACTTGATTAGATAGAGACCAGATTGTACTACTGGGTAAGGTATAGCATTTCATGCGATGGACAGGGTTTGACATAATTGATCGGGTTAACCCAGAGATGGGAAGATCTGGAAAAAAAACTCAGGTAAAAAAACCAGGGCCTTTCCCCATCTTTTCCCCCAAAGCTGTTTTTTCCTGCAAAAATTGAAAAAAAAAAGGAGTATGGAATATGTTCTTTTCCAATGATAAATGTATTTATTTATTTATTTATGAGACTTATATACCACTTTAAGTGCAAGCACTCTCTAAGCGGTATACACCAGTAAGCAATGTATATATATATTTACATTGCCCCCAACAATCTGGGTCCTCATTTTACCTACCCTGGAAGGATGGAAGGCTGAGTCAACCTTGAGCCGGTGAGATTTGAACCTGCTGGCCTGCTGAACACAGTCAGCTAAGTGGCCTGCAGTACTGCACTCTAACTGCTGGGCTACCTCGGCTCATAAATAACATAACTATGACATGGTATTCAAACTATATAACATGAAGACCTGAATGAAAGATTTCTGAGATGTTTTGTGAACTTTTTAATAAATGCAAGTTCTCTTAGCTCAGTGGTAGGCAACCTTGGCTCTTTTATGACTGGTGGACTTGAACTCCCAGAATTCCTGAGCCAGCCATGCTGAGGGGAAAGGGAGAGGTTTCCAAGCTGAACCATAGTGGCTCAGGGATTCTGGGAGCTGAAATCCACCAGTCATAAAGCGGCCTAGGCCTAGGCCAGAGGTAGGCAACCTTGGCTCTTTTATGACTGGTGGACTTCAACTCCCAGAATTCCTGAGCCAGCCATGCTGAGGGGAAAGGGAGAGGTTTCTAAGCTGAGCCATGGTGGCTCAGGAATTCTGGGAGTTGAAGTCCACGAGTCATAAAAGAGCCTAGGTTGCCTACCCCTGTCTTAGCTGTCTTAGATGAAGACAAGCAAATCCTGGAATACAATTTAAGTCACAGAACACTGCACTTCCCAATGCAGTTCTCAAACAAGAGAAATAGGCATTTGGGCCACTAGGGGGAACTGTAGGGAAAAGGCTATAGTTTAGTTTGCCTGTTGATCCTTTCTTGTTTGTTTGTTTTTGCTTGCTTTTGAGTGAGAGGAGGGTGGTTACCTGTTTTATTGCAAGCTTAATACTTTTATATACACTGCTTTTCATGCAATTTGTAAAACTACTCCACACTGAACTTTTTGTTTTCAATTTGTCCAAAATTTCCATTTTTGTCCTCCCCTCCCAAAAGAAAAAAAAAAACACATTTTTTTTTTCCTCACAGCTTCAACCTTTTTGGAAATTTTACATCTCTAGTTCACCCTTGTTAAATTGTGTAATGGGGTTATAGAGCAGTGTTTCTTAACCTTGACAATTTTAAGGCATGTGGACTTCAACTCCCAGAATTCCACAGCCAGCATTGCTGGCTGTGGAATTCTGGAAGTTGAAGTCCACATGCCTTAAAATGGTCAAGGTTGAGAAACACTGCTGTAGAGAATGCAGTGATACTCCCAGTTGGTCCTTGACATACGACCTTCATGTTGTTGTTGTTAGTTGCAAAGTCGTGCCCGACCCATTGCGACCCTATGGACAACGTTCCTCCACGCCTTCCTGTCCTCTACCATCTTCTGGAGTCCATTTAAGCTCACGCCTGCTGCTTCAGTGACTCCATCCAACCACCCCGTTCTCTGTCGTCCCCTTCTTCTATTGCCCTCAATCTTTCCCAGCATCAGGCTCTTCTCCAGTGAGTCCTTCCTTCTCATTAGGTGGCCAAAGTATTTGAGTTTCAACTTCAGGATCTGGCCTTCTTTTTTTTTAATTTTTATTTTAAATCAACAAAACAAAACAAAACATAACACACATACACACACAGTATATACTCCTTCCCTTTTTTTAACAGCAATTTTGTAACGGTAATCTTCTATTATTTACATTTCCCCCCCCTTAGTCTTCTTTAGAATATTTGTCCTTGTTGCCCCGTTGTTTCTTATTTGCATTTTTCTTCCTTCATACTATACTTCATACTAAGAATAATACATATTATTATTGTTGTTGTTGTTAATTGCGAAGTCGTGTCCGACCCATCGCGACCCCATGGACAATGTTCCTCCAGGTCTTCCTGTCCTCTACCATCTTCATATTATTATTACTATACATTATTATACACACATTTTCCACTTTTGACCTTTCCACATTTATTCTCCTCTATTATTTCTAGTCTCCAACCAGTCATACCACTTGTTCCATATTAGATAGTACTCTGTGTCTTCCTTTTCTTTTATCTCTTTTGTTAATTTGTCCTTCTCAGTCCAGGATTTTTCTTATCACTTCTTCCTCTGATGGTATATTCTCATTTTTCCAGAACTGTGCGTATGCTATTCTTGCTGCCGTTGTTATATGTAAAATTAAGTACCGTATTTCTTTACTATATTTTCTGTTTAAAATACCCAGCAAAAAGATCTCTGGTTTTCAGTCTTCGGGTTGGTCTATTATTTCTTCGATCCATCTTCTTATTGTAATCCAGTATTTTTTCGCAACTGGGCATGTCCACCATAAATGATAATATGTTCCATGTACTTTTTTACATTTCCAACATGTTGGCGAATTGTTCTGGAACATGTTGGCAAGCTTTGCTGGTGGAAGATGTAAAACGTCTTAAACTGGTTTTCCTTGAATGCCGCTGACATAGTCAATTTTATGTGTCAAGACTGCTAACATCAGATGTTCTTGCTTGCCATATATGAAGAAGCAAGCCTGTTTCTTATTTAGCCTGTATAGTATTTTTAGAGTTAAAGCAGATAATACTAGTAATGGATGGGAAAATATGCAGCTACCCATAACAATATCTGAGCACAGTATTGCCGGGAGAGGTACTTCACCCTTCACATTAATTGGAGAATGTGATTGATGATTGCAGAATGAGGGTGTGAATTATGCTTTGTTATGGGTGATTGGGGGAGGGAAGATTCAGTTTTTGGCTTAACTTTCGTGTGCCAAAGCTATGCAGAAATAAAAGGATTCTTTAAGGTAAATAAGCCCCAAAGTTCTTTGAAAAGCTGCTTCTTTTCGGAACCATGTCATTATGTTTATTTCCCATATTTTTTCCCATTTCTCTAATTCTATATTATATCTGAATTTTTTTTGAGGATCTGGCCTTCTCAAGAGCAGTCGGGGTTGATCTCCTCTAGGACTGACTGGTTTGAACGCCTTGCATCCAGGGGACTCGCAGGAGTCTTCTCCAGCACCATGTAGGAACTGTCAAAGCTGTTACTGAACTGAAGGAATGGTAGTTAGAACTTGTTCCCAGAGTTCTGACTGTCCTGTCAACCTCACAGTCGCCTGATGGGCAATCTGGGGGCTTGGCAATCCGTTCACACCCATTCACGGTGCCTTGTGATCAATAATCGACATTTGCAACTTTCTTCCAAACATGTTTTTTTTCAGGAGACAATTGCACTTTCTTGTTTTTCTTGGAAGGCATTTCACTTCTCATCCAAGAAGCTTCTTTAGTTCTGACTGGATGGTGGGGAATGGGAGGATTTATATACCTTTTTGTTTGTTCCCTTCCTGCTTTTACCACTCAAGAGCTAGAAATGCATAGCACTTTTTATAAACGTATCACCTTTTTTATATACATAGTCATGTATTTCCTTTGATTTTCTGTCAAAGAAATACTTCTGGCTCTGGGATCGGACCAGATCTCCAGGATAGACGAAGATTTGCCAGCTGAAGGCTTCAAGGAAGAAGAAGACAATTTTAGAGGCAATTTATCCGTTGGTCAGTGGGATACTGGTCAATCAGGTCAATCAGGTAACTTGGGTGGGGAGGTGTAAGATTTTGGGGGGAGGCTTGGAAAAA
This sequence comes from Crotalus tigris, assembly GCF_016545835.1. Taxonomy (NCBI): domain Eukaryota; kingdom Metazoa; phylum Chordata; class Lepidosauria; order Squamata; family Viperidae; genus Crotalus; species Crotalus tigris. The sequence continues at coordinate 34,838 of NW_024100630.1, read as the reverse complement.
AATGGATGAGACATTCGATATAAACAATCAGGAGCTGGAACGAATCACAGTTCATAGTTTGTCTCATAAACAGCAACTCAGCTTAGGTGGTAAGAAATCTGGGCAGAAACATTTGCCATCCTTCAAAGAGATTCAGCCTGAATTAACTCATCACAACCAGGCTGGGAAAAATTGTTCTTGCAATTTCCGAGGTGTTATTTTATTCCAAGACTAGTCGAAAGAGGATCTTACTGAAATCTGTGACATTCTTGCCCAGTTGCAAAATCAGTTGGCGTGTGTGGTGACCTGCATACACACACATACACATACAATGAGGTGCAGTGGCTCAGTGGTTTAAAACGCCTGTGCTCCAGCAGTCCGAGTCCTAGCACGGCGTGATGGGGTGAGCTCCCGTCACTTGCCTCGAATTCTGCCAACCTAGCAATTTGAAAGCCTGCTGGGTACAAGTAGATAAATAGGTATCACTTCGGTAGGAAAAAATAATGGTGCTTCGTGCAGAAGTACGAACTCAATCGGTGCTAGACCTACTCGAATGTGATGCCTGAACGTGAAGCGACATCAGTGGAGAGAAAAAGCCCTGAATGATGCTGCAGAACACTTATGAGCCATTCTGAGTGCGGAGATGGTTCACCCCACTGGTGCACTTCTGGATAGTGCACAAATACGAACCAAATAGACTAGCAGTCTTAAGCAACCAAGAAACAACTTCGTATTAACACTATAATTTCCTGGCTATTATACCATTGCCATACACTAACTAACTAACTAACTAACTAACTAACTAACTAACTAACTAACTAACTAACCAACCAACCAACCAACCAACCAACACATACATACATACATACATACATACATACATACATACATTGTTGTTGTTAGTTGCAAAGTCGTGTCCGATCCATCACGACCCCATGGACAACTTTCCTCCATGCCTTCCTGTCCTCTACCATCTTCTGGAGTCCATTTAAGCTCACGCCTACTGCTTCAGTGACTCCATCCAGCCACCTCATTCTCTGTTGTCCCCTTCTTCTCTTGCCCTCAGTCTTTCCTAGCATCAGGCTCTTCTCCAGTGAGTCCTTCCTTCTCATTAGGTGGCCAAAGTATTTGAGTTTCAACTTCAAGATCTGGCCTTCTAAAGAGCAGTCAGGGTAGATCTCCTCCAAGACTGACCGGTTTGATCGCCTTGCAGTCCAGGGGACTCCCAGAGTCTTCTCTAGCACCAGAGTTCGAAGGCCTCAATTCTTTGGCGCTCAGCCTTTCTTATGGTCCAACTTTCACAGCCATACATTGCAACTGGGAAAACCATGGCCTTGACTATATGCACTTTTGTTGGCAGAGTGATGTCTCTGCTTTTTAGTATGCTGTCTAGATTTTCCATAGCTTTCCTCCCCAGGAGCAAGCGTCTTTTAATTTCTTGGCTGCAGTCCCCATCTGTGGTGATCTTGGAGCCCAGGAAAATAAAATCTGTCACTACCTTCATTTCTTCCCCATCTATTTGCCAGGAATTGAGAGGGCCGGATGCCATGATCTTGGTTTTCATAATGTTGAGTTTCAAGGAAACACAGTACATATATACATACATACACCTGACAAGTTTTATCCTTGGCTTACTGGATAGCAGTTAGTGGCAACATGTAGAACCTAATGTTCAGTATCGTAAATGCCGGCGTATAAGGCGACTTCCGCGAGCGCTGAAATCGGCGCCAAAGACGGCGGTCGTCTTATACGCCGTGTCGTCTTATACACCGGAAATACTGGTAGTTTCCGGCGTATAAGACAACGTTCTAGGAATGCGGCCCGGCTATAAAGACGGGAGTCGTCTTATACGCCGGGTCGCCTTGTACGCCGGCATTTACGGTACTTATTTCTCTTTGTCTCCTGTTTGTCTCGTCTGCAGTTCACCCCGAATTTCTTTCTCCATTGGTGTCTTTCTCTTTTTGTTCTTGTAGGTGACGAAAAAGAGAATACTACGAATAGTGCAGAGCAGAGCAGAGAAACTCTGCCATATCAGACAAGAAGAAAAAGACCCATTTCACCTGAAACAGTGAGCTTTAATGAATTCCAGGTGCAGCAAGGAGGTTGTGCGGGAAAGAGAGACAATCAAGATCTGGCCGGAAAGACTGGGGAATTCACCTCTTCTGGTGGAAAGCTATTGGCTGAGATCTCCAGTCCTGCAACCCCAAGCAAAGTCCTGGAATCGGAGAGGCTGTGCAAGTGTTTGGAGTGCGGGAAGGGTTTCAAAGACAAGATGCACCTCATGGTACATCAGCGAATCCACACAGGGGAGAAGCCATTTCAGTGCTCGGACTGCCGAAAGAGCTTCAGTCGGAGTCATCACCTGATTGGCCATCAGAGGACCCACTCAGGAGAGAAGCCATTTAAATGTCCTGAGTGCGGGAAGCGCTTCATTGATAACAGCAACCTCACCAAACATAAACGAATCCACACGGTCGAGAAGCCATTTAAGTGCACAGAGTGTGGAAAGAGCTTCAACCACAGTAGCACCCTCTCCTCCCACCGAAGGATCCATACGGGGGAGAAACCGTACATGTGTGCCGATTGCGGGAGACGTTTCAGCCAGTGGACAAACCTGAACGCGCATCAGCGGCTACATACGGAGGAGAAACCCTACAAATGCTCGGAATGTGGAAAGGGCTTCTGTCAGAGTAGCAGTCTGTCTTATCATCAGAGAACTCATGCGGGGGAAAAGCCATATAAGTGCTCTCAGTGTGAAAAGACTTTCACGTGTACCAGCACCCTTGTATTACACCAGAGGATCCATACTGGGGAGAAACCGTTCGCTTGCTCGGAATGTGGTAAGAGCTTCACTCAGCGGATACACCTAACTCGACACCAGAGAATCCACACTGGAGAAAAACCATACGAGTGCCCAGACTGTGGGAAACACTTCAGGCAGTGGACAAGTCTAATGACTCATCAGAAAGGGCATACGTTGGAAAAACCATACATATGTTTAGAGTGCGGCAAGAATTTCTCTCAGAATAGTGGTCTGTTGTATCATCAGAAATCTCACGCGGATGAAAAGCCGTATAAGTGCTCCGAGTGTACTAAAAGCTTTGCTTATAGCAGTACTCTCACTTTACACCTGAGAATCCATTCTGGGGAGAAGCCATTTGCTTGCACTGAGTGTGGAAAGAACTTTACTCAACGGATGCACCTGACTCGACATCAGAGGATCCACACGGGGGAGAAACCTTATATCTGCTCGGAGTGTGGGAAAAACTTCCGGCAATGGACTCACCTTATTGCTCACCAGCGGGTTCACAGAGGAGAAAAACCATGCAAATCAGAGGGTCAGTTTCTGGTCAGTTACAACCCGCAACATCCCTCCTCATTTCCCGTGGTAGCAGGAATTGGTGGCATTGATAATGCAGCTTCAACTACTGAGCCACCAGTTCCCTGGCCGTGACAGCAGTTGGATTTTTCAGTAGAGAATTGGCACTTAAATTCCATGCTCAGTTAGTTTCTGGAACTGGGGAACTGTTCGTTCAAACCAATATTTCTACCCCCTTTTTTAATGTTTTGAATTTTATAGATGGCAAGGAAAGAATCCATAGGCCATCAGAAACCAGTCTGGAATGAGATAGTTCCATTTTACATGAACTACAATCTCAATCATCTCCAAGGCTGATCCAGTGAATAGTGTCAGTTTACAAATGTGTTTTACAGGTAATCCTCAACTTACAACCCCAATTGAGCCCAAATTTCCGTTGCTAAGGAAGACAATTGTGAAATGAGTTTTGCCCCATTTTACAACTTTTCTTGCCACCGATGTTAAGTGAACCACTGCAGTTCTTAATATGGTTGTTAAATGATCTGGCTTTTTCATTGACTTTGTTTGTTGGATAAGTTGCAAAAGGGGATCACATGACTCCAGGTGACTGCAACTGTCATAAATATGATGTAGGAGATGACCAGGATGAGCCCACGGGAGGAGTCAAACATGTCATAAGTCTCGAGTTCCTGCATGCCTGCAAAAGATCTAAACCCAGCCTGCCCTGAATGCTTTTCTTATCTCACACTCATTTCTCTTGACCGTTAGTTGGTCAGATTCTTGTAGAGAACTTAAGCTTATACTCATTTGAACTACCTGAATCTTCTGCTTTCCCCAGCATTTGACATATGAGCCAGTTACCAAGCATCCAAATTTTAGTCATGTAACTATGGGTTGTAAGTGGAAAATGGTCATAAGTCACTTTTTTTCAGTGCCATTGTGACTTTGAACGGTCACTAAACAAATGGTTATAAGTCAAGGGTTACCTATAGTCTAGAGGTACAGTTGCTAGGACATGGGGTACCAAAGGACAGCTATACAGTTGCCTACAATATAGTACAATCTTCAATGAGTAGTAGGAGTATTTTATTACAAGTGGTACTTACCACATAAATTTCACCAGTAATAATAAAAAATAATTTATCTGCTTGGATTTCTGTATTTTATAACCATAAATATCAGCTCAGATAACCTTTATTGTCATTTTTTACTGTGGGCACACTGGCGCATTAAAAAATGAAATTCTGTTGCTTGCTCTCAAAAATGTACACATACATAACACACATAAACATGCTATATACAATAAATATGCAAATGTTTTAAATTTAAACTGCTTTAAATTCAGAACGATCTTTCACTTTTTTACGGCCTGTTTGGAGCAAAAACAGCTTGTTGCAAGATTCAGGCAGACCATTTTGGAAACACATATTTTGCACACAGAGCAGGGCCTGAAGTTCAGAGTTGATCCATTTTTATTTTTGAAAGAATGATTTCATGCTTGAAATACATCAAATTCAAGCTTGCTCAAATCCGAAACATTTTGCATGTCTGTAATTCCTCCTATGATGTCAGTATGAAAACTCTGGATTGTTCCCTGACAAATGATTGAACAACCATTTGTTTGAAGTGATATAGGGCAGGGGTCCCCAATCCCCAGTCCATGGACCAGTACTGGGCTGTGGCATGCCAGCAACCGTTCTGTACAAACAAGCAAAGCCCCATTCATGAGATGCAGGCAGCACACAAAACTACGTACCCTCCAGTCCGTGGAAAAACCTCTCTCCATGGAACCGGTCCCTGGTGCCCAAAAGGTTGGGGACCTCTGATATAGGGTTTCCTGCTTGTGCTGGGGGTTGTACTAGAACAGAGTTTCCCAACCTTTCTGGATTGGTGGCCTGGAGGGGAGGAGGGAAAGAGGGGATGGTTTTGTGGGAGGGGCAGGTGTGTGCATTCGTGCATGTGTATGTACCTGTTGCTCGCATGAGTGGGTCAGAGAGCACCTATGATGCTCATGTGAGTGGGGCTACAAGTGCCCGAGATGCTCAGTGAGTGGGGCTGTGCATAAGCACACACATGCACCAGCCAGCCACTCACGGGGCCCGGTTGTGAATAGGCCACAGACCAGTAGTGGGCCATGGCCCACAGGTTGGGGACCTCTGTACTTAAAAACCTTCAAAGTCTCTTCCAACTCTGTTATTCTGTATTCTCTTCAACCAACTTAAAAATTAGGATGAACATGCTGTAGTTGAGATGTGCTTAACTTGTGTTTTATTTGTTTTCTTTAATTTCTGTGTAGTTAACACAGTTGTCTTGAGAGTTATTTGGAATTCTTTGTTTCTTCCCCATCTCCTGTCTTTGTGATCTCCTGTCCAAGGATGTATAATAGAGAATATGAAAGTTTGCTGATTGTGTAGTGTTGTTTTGCCCTATCCGAGACAAGAGTTTGTTTTTCTATGGATATCGATTGTAATAAATACATTGGTCTTCACTGTGCCACATGCTTTCTTTCTTTCCTTGTTTTTTTCCTTCTTTCCACATGCTTTCATGCTTTCCTTTCTTTCCAGAGGGAGTGTGAGTTCTTCAGACTAGGAATCCAATATCAGGTAGATTTTATATCATGTGGCCCAACAGAATACAGCATGAGTGCCTAAAATTCACAAAAACAGCATGTAAAATGGATATCAAAATATAAACCACCAATACAGTGAATTATTTTAAAAATGCACAATACAAATGATGAATACAATTATGAATAAAATTAAATTATGTGCAAGTGGTTACTAGAGTGGCTAAGCCTATAGCCGAGTATCTAGTTCACCTTTAAGGTGATGTAGTTCTTCCAGAGATCGAGGGAACCTTCTGAGGTGGGATTCCATCACAATATGATGTAAAGATTGCGGGAAGTTCCCACAAGTCATAGTTGGAATTATTGACCAGTTCCCATTTGTATTTCCAGAATTGGCACCTGCCATGCTTAGTTTGGATCTGGTTGAGTGGAACTAATTGTGATTTACCTGATGTTCATGATATTCAAGAAGAAGCAATATGAAAATCAGGTAAATCTCAACTATTTTTTATTGTAATGTAGCACTACCCCTGAAAGGTCTGCTAAAGTCCAGATTCCTCTACCCCCTTTCTACAGGTACTCAGGCTACACAGTCAGTCACCAGGTGTCTCAATATCCGTTGTTCTGGAAGTAAGTCCTCTTGGATCTCTCACCCAGGTATCTCCCCTCGCTCAACTCAGGTTACCGCCATTTTCTGTTGGGGTGTATGGCACCCTTCTGATCACTGGCTTGCCCACTCGCCTGGTCAGTTTGCTTCTGTCGTGTCTGGTGCACCCTCTAATCATTAGCTTGCCACTTGTCTGGGTCAGCTCATCTCCACTGTCTGCTGGTATGTCTGGTGCCCTCTCTGGTCATTGGCTTGCCCAGTTGCCTCAGTGACTTCATCTCCATTGTGTGTGGTGCCCCCTCTGGTCACTGGCTTGCCCATTCACCTGGGTCAGTTTGCCTCTGTTGCATCTGGTGCCCCCTCTGGTCATTGGCTCGCACACTCATCTGGGTCAGCTTGCCTCTGCTGTCTCCTCTCCTTTCAGGATTCCAGCCCACTCGCCTCAAAAGTCTTCCCGCCAAAAGCTGACAAAACCCCTTTCTCTCCTTTCCCTGCCTCTTCTTCCCTCAGCCAAATAGCTCCAGGGCTATTCTAACTCCTCAATTTCTAACCTTGTCTGAGATAAATGCCTCACCATCAACTTTCAGGATTCCAGCCAAACCCCCTCACCAAAAATCATCCCAGCAAAATTCTGGCAGAACCCCTTCTCTCCCTGCTTCTTCCTCTGTGGAAGCTCAAGGGCTACAGGCCTAAATATGCTTCTCTCTCCCTCCCTCCCTTGAGGGGGAGGTTTGTCTTAAATGCCGTACTTTCCGGTGTATAAGACGACTTTTGAGAGCGCTGAAATCGGTGCCGAACTCGGGGGTCGTCTTATACGCCGAGTCGTCTTGTATGCCGGAAATAACGGTAGTTTCTGGCGTATAAGATGACTTTCTAGGCATGCAACTCAGCGTCGAAATCAGGGGTCGTCTTATACGCCGGGTCGTCCTATACGCCAGAATATACGGTACTTATTCACATTGACTGCTTGCCCTGGGCTCAGACGTCTTGTCTGACCGTTTTTCTTGTTAGTCTGTCTGCCCTCTATGGAAAACAAAGGTATGCACTTGTTGGGAGAGTCTCTTGGGGCCCTTCAACTCTTTGAGGAAAAGGTGACAGAATACTGGAAAATGGTCTACATGGGCAGCCCTGTGTATGGACCACTGTAGTAGCCTAGATCTACAGTATAATTGTTAGGATAGTGACTGTTTCTAACCAAGTAGTTCAACAGGTTACGCAATAGCCTGATATGGTTATTACTACACACTACAACAGAGGAGGCAGCTTGTCGGTCTATACTACAACACTACAAATTTTAGAAGCAGCATGACCCCTTCCAGAATGGTTTGAATGCCATTCACCCAGAGAAGGAAATTGTTCCTTACAAGGTCTGTTTTGCCTGGTTTGAACTTGTATATTTTGGCCATCCTCCAGCACAGATCCACAAATTCCTGACAGACTTTTCACGAAGCACAGTGGTAAATCTCAACTCCGAGTCCCAAGTCTCAGGGGTTGCCACAAAGAAGAGGGAGTCAAGCTATTCTCCAAAGCACCTCAGGGCAGGACAAGAAACAATGGATGGAAACTAACCAAGGAAAGAAGCAACCTGGAACTAAGAAGAAATTTCGTGACAGAACAATTAACCAGTGGAACAACCTGCCTCCAGAAGCTGCGAAAGCTCCAACACTGGAAGTTTTTAAGAAGAGACTGGACAACTATTTATCTGAAATGGTATAGGGTAGTGGTGGCGAACTTATGGCACAGGTGCCAGAAGCGGTACTCAGAGCCCTCTCTTTGGGCATGCACGCTGTTGCCCCAGTCCTAGGCCTTCAGCTGGGTTTTATAAAACCTTTTCGCTTTAGGCTTCTGCCGCTGTATACAAAAAAAAAAAAAAGGTTCAATCAGTCAATTTCAACTTCTCGCAGGAAAAAAAAGATCTTGCAAAGTTGGAATTGATTGATTGAATTTTTTAGTCCCACTCAGTCTGCTGTGACCACTGTAGCCACGCCCATCCAATGGGCCACACCCACCCAATGAGCCACACCAACCCGGCACACGACGATGCATAAGTGGGTTTTGGGTTGCAGTTTGGGCACTCGGTCTCTAAAAGGTTCATCATCACTGGTATAGGGTTTCCTGCCTGAGCAGAGGGTTGGACTAGATGACCTCCAAGGTCCCTTCCAACTTTATTATTATTATTATTATTGTTGTTGTTATCATTATTATTATTATTAAGTTCAGTAGCCGCTACAGACAAGAAACTTAGTGTCACAACAACATAAACACACTAGTTGCTTTAATGCAGTGAGAGAACTGTGCATTCAAAGAGGATTCGCCAATAGCAGGATATCCATGTACAGGTAGTCCTCGAGTTATGAATGAAATGGAGCCTGCCCATTCCACTCGTAACTTGAAAACTCATAGAGTGAATCTCGTTCAAGGTACGAGATCACTCCCTTGCTCGTTAAAACGCATGCGGCTCATTAAGTGAATATGAGGTATCTCAGGGTGGGAAAGGCCATGGAGGGCCTAGTGCTGGAACAGGCCCCCAAGGCCTCCCCAACCCACTAAGATACTGCATGCTTCCTCCTCCCTTCCTGCCGCGCCAGACTCACCTGGAAAAGACCCATCTCCTCTCTGCCGCAGTTCCTGCTGCCGCCTGGATTTGAGGCTGAGGAATGCTTCTGTAACCCCCACCCCGTCCAGGCAAGGATGCGGGATGCACAGAAGCATTTCCTGGCCTCAAATCCGGGTGGCAGTAGCCTGGAAAAGGCCGCTGGAGCCCGGATTGTACTGTGGGAGGGTTGCAGAAGCATTCCTCGTCATCAAATTTGGGTACCAGGGGCCTGGAAAAGGCCTCTGGAGCTCTGATTGGGCCATGTGGGGTGTGCAGAAGCATCCCCTGGCCTCAAATCCAGTGGCAGCAGCCTGGAAAAGGCCTCCAGAGCCCAGATTGGGCCATGAGGGGACACAGAAGCGTCCCCTGTCCTTAGATCCGGGCTGCAGTGGCCTGAAAAAGATCTCCGGTGCCTGGATCCAGCCTCCAGAGGCATGGGGAAGTGTCCCCCAGCTTCGGTTCTGTTCTCTGTTGGAAACAGAGGCCTAAAGTACCATGAGACCACGCGAGACCAGTAGCGTGAGATCTCGCTCCACTGATCTTGCATGTTCTTGCGTTACTCTTGGCCTCCATTCTCTGCGAATGCACCAAAGGCCTGGAGCAGCCAAGAAAGCGAAGGATCTCGATCTTTGCAGGGTGAGTATTGAAGGCCTGGTGCCTAGGGATACCTGGGTGGGGGTTGGGAGAAAGGGAATAACCAGGGTGAATGTTGCAGAGCCACTGCGGTTACTCGTAATGGCAAACTACTGCCATGGTGCTGTAATATTCGTAACTTTGTGACTTGCTCGTAAGCACTAGGGGCGCTCATCATTTAACTTTGAATGAGCATTAAGTGAATGTTCATAATAACAGAATTGGAAGAGAACTTGAAGGTCTTCTAGTCCAACCCCCTGCTTGGAAGGAAACTCAATAACACTTCAGACAAATGGTTGTCTAATCTCTTCCCAAAAACCTCCAGTGTTGGAGCATCCATAACTTTTGCAGACAAGTTGTTCCACTGATTAATTGTTCTCTCAGGAAATTTCTTCTTAGTTCCAGGTTGTTCCTCTCCATGATTAATAATAATAATAATAATAATAATAATAATAATAATAATAAAGTTGAAAGGGACCTTGGAGGTCATCTAATCCAACCCCCTGCTCGGGCAGGAAACCCTATACCATTTCAGAAAATGGTTGTCCAGTGTGTTCTTAAAAACTTCCAGTGTTGGAGCATTCAGCACTTCTGGAGGCAGGTGGTTCCACTGGTTAATTGGTCTAGCTGTCAGGAAGTTTCTCCTTAGTTCTAGGTTGCTTCTCTCCTTGGTTAGTTTCCATCCAATGCTTCTTGTCCTACCTTTAGGCGCTTTGCAGAATAGCTTGATTCCCTGTTCTTTGTGGCAGCCCCTGAGATATTGGGACACTGCTATCGTGTCCCCCCCTGGTCCTTCTCTTCATTAAACTAGACATACCCAATTCCAGCAACCATTCCTTATATGTTTTAGCCTCCAATCCCCTAATCATCTTTGTTGCTCTTCTCTGTACTCTTTCTAGAGCAGTGATTCTCAACCTTTCTAATGCCGTGACCCCATAATACAGTTCCCCATGTTGTGGTGACCCCCAAGTGGGTGTGGCCACCAATAAGAGGGAGTAGGACAGCTAGGGAAAAGGGAAAAAATGGCGGACAGCATGGTTTGGCGACCCCCGTGAAATGGTCATTTGACCCCAAATGGGGTCCCGACCCACAGGTTGAGAACCACTGTTCTAGAGTCTCAACATCGCGGTGACCGGATTTTACATTGTGGAAACAGATTAGTTTTCCTCCGTTGCTTCTTCTCCTGCCCTCAGGTGCTTTGGAGAATAGCTTGATTCCCTCTTCTTTGTGGCAGCCCCTAGTCCTTCTCTTCATTAAACTAGAGATACCGTACATATCAATTTTGTTCTTCTGCCATGTTAAGGCAGCTGTAACTATCTGGCCATTGTAAAAATGAGAACAGCAGCAACACTGGGGGTAACAAACTTGTCCTCAGTGATTGCCTTAGAGGAGACCCTGACAAGGCTCAGTGAGAGTCAAAATAATAGTACACGTACAACAATAGTCCTTGACTTATGACCACACAATTGAGCCCAAAATATCTACTGCTAAGCAGGACAATTGTTAAGAGAGTTTTGCCCGATTTTATGACCATTCTTACCACAGTTGTTACGTGAATCACTGCAGTTGTTAGGTTAGTGACAATTTTGTTAAGCGAATCTGGCTTTCCCGTTGACTTTGCTTCTCAGAAGTCACAAAAAGGTGATCACATGACCCCAGGACACTGCCATAACACGAATCAGTGCATTTTGATCACGTGACCATAGGGATGCTGCAATGGTTGTAAGTATGAAAAACGGTCATAAGTCACCTTTTTCAGTGCCATGGTAACTTTGAACGGCCACTAAATGGATTGTTGTAAGTCAAGGACCTGTAATATGTGCAGGCTTCAGTGAAATGTGGGGGTTATGCTGGCCTTAGGCGGCTGGACAAAATCAAGGAAGCAGAAATTATACATACACAGTTTATTATGATAACTTTGGGATTGGGGAGGTGTCTAAAGATTGGAGGAAATGTGTTTGCCTTCTTCAAATGAGGGAAAGAGAGTGTCCTGCAACCAAATCTGGATTTTTCAATTAACATCTGGAAGAGACGCTGCATAGACAACTCAGCTCTTCCTATTCATTTTTGCCAGCTGTGAGATAACAAATAGCAATAGCAGTAGCACTTATACACTGCTTCATAGTGCTTTACAGCCCTCTCTAAGTGGTTTACAGAGTCAGCATAATGTCTCCAGCAATCTGGGTCCTCATTTTACCGACCTTGGAAGGCTGGAAGGCTGGATGGAAGGCTGAATCAACCTTGAGTTGGTCAGGATCGAATTGCTGGCAGTGAGCAGAGTTAGCCTGCAATACTGTATTCTAACCCCTGCGCACCATGGAAGGAAGGAAAGATGAAAGAAAGGAAGGAAGGAAGGAAGGAAGGAAGGAAGGAAGGAAGGAAGGAAGGAAGGAAGGAAGGAAGGAAGGAAGGAAGGAAGGAAGGAAGGAAGGATAATAGTAATAGACCTATAATGACTTACAGCCCTAAGCGGCTTACAAAATCAGCACATTTTGCTGACCTTGAGCCAGACAGGATCGAACTCCTTCCTACCACCAGGGTGCAGTAGAACCTTTATGTCCTCCTTTAATTCCAATCAGATAATTGTTTCCCTTTTCTCATGTGCCCAGAGCCTTCTAAACTCTTAATTCTGTAATATCTCATTTTCTGTTACTGGTGGCTAAACAGGCAAAAAAAAGCAGCAGGCTATAAAATGTGCCCAACAAAAACAACTGTTTGTGAGATGAATTTCAGAGACCTCCTTACCACTCAGGCACAGCAGAGCTGAAGAAGGAGGGGCCGCTGGTACTGTACATAATTAACGGGGACATTTGTTTTGATCCTGGCCCCTCTTTTAATGCCCTGTTTTGGTTCTTTTTTATTCTTCCTAACATTTCTTTGCAAGTGAAGCGTCTGCTTTTTTGAGATCAAGTGTTGATCCTTTGGGACAGGAACTGATTGACTGGATTGTCATATGAGCCTGGTATTTATTTTTCAAAGAACCAGAGGGCAGAATAAGAAACAATGGATAGAAAATAATCAAGGAGAGAAGCAACCTGGAATTCAAGAGAAATGTCCTAACAGCGAGGACAATTAACCAGTGGACTGACTTGCCTTCAGAAATTGTGGGTGCTTCATCACTTGAGGTTTTTAAGAAGAGACTGGAGAATCACTTGTCTGAAATGGTATAGGGTCTCCTTTTTGATCAGGGTGTTGGATTAGAAGATCTCCAAAATCCCTTCCAGCTCTGTTCTGATTGTAGGCTTAGGAAGAAAAGTCACCCGGCCAGCTTTTACATTTTAAGATGGGACTAGAATTCACAATCTCCTGGTTTTTAGCTTAGTGTATTAACCACTTGGCCATACTTGCCCCCCCCCACCAAAAAAACCCTCTAAAAGAATTTCAGAAAAGAAAGAGGATCCATGCAAAATTGCTTATTTTAACAGCGCCTCATATGCCAATTGGAAGAAGCATTGCTTCTTCAGAATAAACGAACCACTCCTTAAATATTTAAGATTCAGATGCCATCTTTCCTTTTTGTGGTCAGGTGATCTTTTGTATTCAGATCAGGCCTTAGAATGATAATGTAGCACTTGGGAAAGAAAATGCAGACCAGAAGACCAGCACTGGAGGCTAAGATGGAGAAGACCTGCACGGCCACCATGGACTTCCCCTTGGTGCTCTGATAGGCAGGCATAAAGGAAACCCAAACACTGCAGAAGACCAGCATGCTGAAGGTGATCAGCTTAGCCTCGTTGAAGGCCCCAGGCAGATTCCTGGCCAGGAAAGCCACCGTGAAGCAGATGGTGGCCAGGAAACCCATGTAGCCCAGAGAAACATAAAACATGGCGACAGAGCCTTCATTGCATTGCAGGGTGATCTCTCTGGGTTGGGAGTACATGTCGGAGTCAGGAAAAGGTGGAGAGACACTGAGCCAGATGGAGCAAATGATTATCTGGACAGCAGAACAAGAAAGGATAATGGAGTTGGCAAAACTCTTCCCAAGCCATCTGTTCATCTTGTTCCCTGGCTTTGTGGCCAGAAAAGCCAGTACCACTGTGATCGTTTTGGCCAGGATGGAAGAGACCGCCACTGAGAAGATGATGCTGAAGGCTGTTTGTCGGAGGAGGCAAGTGGCTTTGCTTGGCCGTCCAATGAAGAGAAAAGTGGACAAGAAGGAAAGCAGGAGGGAAGTGAGAATGATGTAAGAAATGTCCCGGTTATTGGCTTTGACTATTGGGGTCTCCAAATATTTAATAAAGATTCCTAAGATGAAGCCAGTGATTAAGGATAAGGACAAAGCCAAAGAAACCATGATAATGCCCAATGTTTCTCTGTAATGGAAGAACACTGTAATCTTAGGGATACATTGATCTTGATCTTCATTTGGGTGATGATCATTGGGGCATTTGATGCACTGATCTGCATCTGCAAAGAACAAGAGTAAAAGTTTAAATTATTCCATCATATTCCATCCATTCATTCATCAATCACCACAATACTCTCTGACTAGAATCTGTATTTACTCCAAGCATTTGATACTTTTTTAGGAAATTGCAAATTGAGAGGGAGTGTGATCATGAGGGAGGATGGAAAGGGGGAGAGAGAGAGGAAAGAGAGAGAGAGAGAGAGAGAGAGAGAGAGAGAGAGAGAGAGAGAGAGAGAGAGAGAGGCTGCTTGGCCAACAATCTTAGTAGCTGCAAATTTGAATATATGTCCTTGTAAAAGTTGGACTTAAAAGAAGCAGGATAGGAAGAGTATTGACTCATTTGAATATTGGTGCTGGAGAAAATTCTGAAGAACACTGTGAACAAATATATTTCCGTACAAATTACTGAAGAGTGCCCATTTAAGACACAAATCATCAGTCAATCAGAAATGCCAGATATCTTGCTTAGAGAAACAAATTATTTTTTCTTTCCTAACTTTGCACAAGTGATGGCATCCATTTATGCTGGTGGAAAGTCCTTCACTCAGTAGAAGTGGAGGCCTCAGGCACAATCTGTCCCCCATTTTCGATGCTGTTCTTTCCTCAGTGCCCAGGAAGATTAAGACCACAGGTTCACCAAGGAGACCACACTTGATGACCACTAGAGTGTTTAGGAATTGGCACATTTACATCCCAACTGATCTCTGACTACTTGTTAAGCAGGAGTAGTAGGCCTGGCCTGGCATGAAGAAAGAGGCAGAATCTAATTCTCTCTGAGTCACACATTTATTCAGATTTGAAAAAAGGTGTGTCCTAATGAGCATATTCAGATTAGGTGATAAATGAAACCATCCTGAAGGATACAAGAATAGAATAGAATAGAATAGAATAGAACAGAACAGGGATGAAATTAGAATAGAATAGAATAGAATAGAATAGAATAGAATAGAATAGAATAGAATAGAATAGAATAGAATAGAATAGAATAGAATAGAATAGTTCTCTCCTTGATTCGTTTCCATCTGTTGCTTTTTGTCCTGAAGAATAGCTTGACTCCCTCTTCTTTGTGGCAACCCCTGAGATATTGGTACACTGCTATCATATCATCCCTAGTCCCTCTCTTCATTAAACTAGACATACCCAATTCCAGCAACTGTTCTTTATATATTTTAGCCTCCATATAAGATATGGGGTCTCCTTAACCAACTTCCTCACACTGAAGAAGCTATTGGGATGACCAATGAAATGTTTCAAACCAATAAGAAAAGAAGTCCAGTTGTCATGGCTCAACTTCCAGACAAATCTAACTGGATGATTGAGAATCTTCATCAACAACTTTGCACAAGATTTCCAACAGTGACTTCATCTCCACGCTCCAACTCCATGTTCTCATGATCTTGAGCCACACTTTTATGTGACCATCAACTGGGCACAGAAATGAGGATGCACAGATGGATAATAGAACTGACTGAAACCCCAGCCCTCTAGAATTCCCACCTTCCTGAGTGGAGATGGTCCCCTCTGCACAAAGAACACACTTGTAGCAACAAACTGGATCTCCTTCTGGAATGAGCTTGACCCATCCGTGATAACAACTTTCGACACACCTGGAAGAGGGCATGGACTAAATAAATAAAAAGAGATATTAATGAACAGCTCTTAGGGGTTCCGTGTTTAAGGGATAGGATAGGATAGGATAGGATAGGATAGGATAGGATAGGAGAGGAGAGGAGAGGAGAGGAGAGGAGAGGAGAAGAGAAGAGAAGAGAAGAGAAGAGAAGAGAAGAGAAGAGAAGAGAAGAGAAGAGAAGAGAAGAGAAGAGAAGAGAAGAGAAGAGGAGTAACAGAGTTGAAAGGGACCTTGAAGGTCTCCTAGTCCAACCCCCTGCTCATGCAGGAAACCCTATACCATTTCAGACAAATGGTTGTCCAATCTCCTCTTATGTTGGAGCATTCACAACTTCTGGAGGCAAGTTGTTCCATTGATTAATTGTTCTAACTGTCACAAAAATTTTCCTTAGTTCTGGGTTGCTTCTCTCCTTGATTAGTTTCCATCCATTGCTTCTTGTCCTGCCTTTAGGTGATTTGGAGAATAACGTGACTCCCTCTTCTTTGTGGCAACCCTTGAGATATTGGAACACTGCTATCATGTCAACCCTTGTCCTTCTCTTCATTAAACTAGACATACCCAATTCCAGCAGTTGTTTTTTATATGTTTTATCTTTCTAGAATCTTTTTTTTAAAAGAAGTTTTATTAGGTTTTCAATTTTTACGTGGTGATGGGGTAATCAATTATCCAAAAACAAAGTCATACATATATAATTCAGGTTAACTCCTTGAAAATTCCCTCTCTATTTCCCACAATTAATATGACATATTCAAATTAATACATTTCTAAATAGAGTTCAATCCATCAATACTTTTATAAAAAAATTTTTTTACTAATACCAATCCAAGTCCTGTTTTTAAGCTTTACTTAATTCCAGTTACTGTATTCCAATTTAGCTTTGAATAAACATGTTGTTTACACTTCGGGTATCCCTAATTTCCCTCATTTCATAACATAATAATTATAATATCTAAAATAGTCATATTGTTCCAAAAATTACATTCTTAATGTTCTATTTCTTATCCTAATAACTCCTCATTTACTAATTCCACTTTATAAGCCAAAGAATAATAGAACAGGAACAAACCAACATTAAAGAGGACTTTACACAATTTAATATACAATCCACTGAGAATCCTGATGAGCAAAGAGTGACTTCAACGAAAGTATATGTAACTTCAAAAGCAACAGGAATTGATGTGCAAACACGATGCATTGAGAATTGTGACAACTTTGACAACCAACTAGCAATCACAACACTGGACATAACCGATCATGCTACCCAGATGATAGTGGAAGAAGGAGAAGAGGAGCATGACCAGACTGAATTGATAATAAACATTTTAAACCAAACATGGAGATTTGAATTATCAGGGCAACAATTGAATAATTACAAAGGATCTTTCTAGAATCTTAACATCTTTTTTACATCGTGGTGACCAACACTGGATACAATATTCCAAGTGTGGCCTTACTAAGGCAGTAAAGGAAACTAAACTTGGTTTAGTTAAAAATCAGTATTCAACACTAACTTTCTTCAACTAGGATAAATGCAGATGGCTTCTCAGTTAATCTCCTCTTCCATTATCCACCCCTTTTTTTTTCTCTTGGTTGATTTTTAAACTGTAAGGATCTTAGGGCAATCTCTAATGATCCCTCCTTAGATAGAAATCCAGTTGGGTGACCTGAGGTCAGGTGCTCTCTCTCAGCCTTAGGAAGAAGGGAATGGCAAGCCATTTTTGAAAGTCTGGCCAAGAAAACTGCAGGAACTTATTCCACTAGTCACCAGGAGTCAGTACTGACTGGTAGGCACAAAACAGACAAACAAACCAAAAACTTGGGCAAAACTTCTAAAAAGAATCTCAAAAGGTTCTGAATGAGCAATGCTAGCAGAACATGAGACCTTATTTATAATGTTCAGTGAATATTTGAAAAAGCAAGAAGGAAGGAAGAAAAAGAAAAGAAAAGAAGACTATATGTGCCTCACTGAGTACAGGACAGTATAAGTAACACGGTAACAACAGGACAAACATTAAAGGTGGCCAAACTAATGATGATAATACAATAAACAGCCTTAGGAATGAGAATAAAGATTTTAAAGTGGTGGATAGATTCTACCTTTTAGATCAGACATGTCAAACACAAGGCCCGGGGGCCAGATGCGGTTCACGAAGTGGTTTCATGTGGCCCGCAAAGCCATCCTGGAAACAGTGAGGGAATGGGCCCCGCTGCCTTGGCCCTGGCCCAGGCCATCCGGGAGCCAATGTACAATTTTGTGGTGGCCATCTTGGCACTTGCCCTGGTGGACCATGCCTTGGCACTTGCCCCGGTCCCACCCCCTTCTGCCAGAGACCTTCAGATCTATCCCACTCCTGCCCAGGCTCCCATAGGCACCCTTGATGCGAATGATGTAGAACTGGCTACGCCCACCCAGTAGGCCACACCCACTCCATCCACGCCCACCCAGTAGGCTGCACCCACTCTGGCCACACCCACCCGCCCCTCCCCCCAGGGCAACTGCAATGCTGATGCGGCCCTCAGTAAAATTGAGTTTGATACCCCTGTTTTAGATTAAAAGAACCAGCAGTGAAGAAATATACCACAGTTGATAAGGTATCAAGGAAGGAATTAGAAAAGATATTCAGATGCTGTGTTGTGTCCTACAATCCATTGCCAGAATGCTGCTAGCAACGATGGGATATGTGCGGAAGTGATGTTCTCACCTGATTAAGCCATTTTGGCCACATGATGGCATCCTCCTTGATAATCAACAAGGACTCCAAGGCATCTATGCTGCCAAAGATGACTTGATTGACAGATTTATTAGGCAACTTCACCCAGTAGACAATGTCCAAGTCAGCTACCAGCACTCCATCCTTATTTAGGTATACACTGTCTATGGAACTGTTGTAAAATTGAGAATTTTGTAGAAAAGGATGTAGCTAGAATGATAAATTTTAGAAAGTACACTTGAGGGGAAGGAAATAAATATCCTTTACTTTAATCCTGCTCCTTTCCAGTGTTGAGCCTCCTAGACTCAAAAGAGGGATCTAAGTGTAGATAACTTCTCACCCAATAAGGGTACTCTCCACTTTAAATTTCAGTTCAGAATAGAACTGAAAGGGACCTTGGAATCCTTCTCATCCAACTCTTTGCTCAAGCAGGAGACCCCATTTCAGACAAGTGACTGTCCAGTCTCTCCTTAAAAATTTTCAGTGATGAAGCACTCACAACTTCTGAGGGCAAGCTGTTCCACTGGTTAATTGTTAATTGAGCTTGTCTTCTGGCCACTGGCTATTCCTACTAGTTTAGTGTCATCTTCATCTATTCCCTTATCTAAGTCATTTATGAAGCTATTGAAGATACTGGACCTAAGACAGAACTTGTGGTACACCACTGCTTCCTTCCTGCCATATAGAAGAAAATAGAATAGACCTTGGAGGTCTTCTAGTCCAGCCCCCCACTTAC
Organism: Crotalus tigris; assembly: GCF_016545835.1. Taxonomy (NCBI): domain Eukaryota; kingdom Metazoa; phylum Chordata; class Lepidosauria; order Squamata; family Viperidae; genus Crotalus; species Crotalus tigris. The sequence goes on along the minus strand of NW_024100630.1, from coordinate 15,653 downwards.
GCAGGAGAACCTAAGGACAACTCGTTGAGTACAGTTTGTCAGCCAGTTACAAATCCATCTGGTGGTGATACGGTCTATCCCACATTTTTCTAGCTTACCCAAAAATAGGTTGTGGTCTACTTTGTCGAATGCCTTACTGAAATCTAAGGATACTATGTCCACATCATTTTGCTGGTCTCCTAAGTTAGTCACTTGGTCAAAGAATGAAATAAAACTGGTTTGGCATGATCTGTTTTTAACAAACACATGCTGGCTTTTAGTTATAACTTTATTTATTTTTAGATGTTATAGATAGATAGATAGATAGATAGATAGATAGATAGATAGATAGATAGATAGATAGATAGATAGATAGATGACAGTTAGATAGATAGATAGATAGATAGATAGATAGATAGACAGATAGATAAATGATAGAAAGATAGATAATAGAGAGATAGATGATAGATAGATGAGCCTATAATGGAGACTTTGCCAACTTCTCTGCTGTGACAAATGAAGCAAAAATTGTATCCATAATGTAGACCTACATTTATAATATGTAATATAATATATGAATATTTAATACAATATATAATATTTTATATATCCTAATTTGTATTTTTATCTTTTTATTGCAATATGATGTGAATGTGTCATAAAATAAATTACAGAGAGAGAGAGAGAGAGAGAGAGAGAGAGAGAGAGAGAGAGAGAGAGAGAGAGAAAGGGAATTGGAAGATTCTCATCAGAAGAGGTAGAAGGGGTAAACAGTTCACATGACAAGCAGAAAACTGTCTTTAATGTATTTCATGAGTACTTTTATTAAAAAGGGGGGAAAACTGGGAATGATGTTTGCACTGTGTCATTCAATGAAATCCTCTGAATGTTTAGAAATAATGTCTTTTTTCTCTGGCACCCACTTCCCTAGGAAAACTACTGTATACATTGACAGGGAGATAGGGAATATTCAGCACAACATGACTGATGCAGAGGGAGGACTTTATTCCGATGAAGATATGTAAATAACCAAAAGATCTTCTTTATTTTGTAGCTCCACACCATCACAGAGGATGGAACGGGACAATCCAGTATGGTCCAACTGATTGTGGGACAACTCATCGCAGGACAATTCTACAATTCAATTCAATTATTTAAAACAATTTTTCAAATATTGTAATTTTTTGTCATTAACGTTTCATTTCGTCCCTCCTTTTGCATCTATTCTTCTGTTTCTTTGATATTAATGTAACTCTTGTTCTGCAGTAAGTTGTCCTGTGGTGAGTTGGCCATGCCAAGTTGTCCTAGACCCCAGAGAGGGTGGATGGCACTTGGCAAAATGTGTCACGCTGAAGACCAGAAGGTGCCAACAAGCCATTTCTTAAGGGAGTCAGAAGACTCAGAGCCAGCCAGTGATAATTATGAGCAAAAATCATGTTTGTTCTTCCTGGATAACCTGGTTTTTCTTTACAAACAACAAAGCCTACTTGGTACTCTCTGAGCTTGCTTGTTTTCTTGTGTACGTTTCATTACCCAAACTAGGTAACAGTATCACTGGTTGTCTGCTGCTGATGTTACATATTCTGGTTAATGAAAGTTCTGCAAGAAAACAAGCCAGCTCAGAGAGCACCCCACAGTCGTCCTCCTCCTCCTCCTCCTCTTCTCCCACACTCTCTTCTAGCACTGATGATGTTTCCTAGTTCGGTAATGAAACGTCTGCAAAAAAACAAGCCAGCTCAGAGAGCACCAAGGATCCCTCACTTCAACCCTGGGCTACAAATATTCTGCTTTATTGCAAAGAACAAACATTTCCGAGGTGGCGCAGCAGTTAGAGTGCAGTACTGGAGGCCACTTTAGCTGACTGTGTTCAGCAGGTCAGCGGTTCAAATCTCACCGGCTCAAGGTTGACTCAGCCTTCCATCCTTCCGAGGTAGGTAAAATGAGTACCCAGATTGTTGGGGGCAATGTAAATATATATATATACATTGCTTACTGGTGTATACCACTTAGAGAGTGCTTGCACTTAAAGCAGTATATAAGTCTCATAAATAAATAAATTTTACCTTCAAGCGATGATTACATTAGACAGAAAAATCAGAGACGAAAACAAAAATACCTGCCAAGGCTGCAGCCTTTGAATTCCTGAATTCTCCCTCCTTTTCCTCCTCTTCCACGTGGATCCGTAAGAGTAGACAGCATTTAAGGCCCGGGCCACAGCCCAGATGGTCTTGTAGAGGCGGTAGCCACCGAGGGAAAGCACTCTTTCAATCTGCTCCTGGGGCAAAGTCCTCAGCTTCTCTCTCTCTCTGCATCGTATCCAGCCATTCGCAGACAAGGCATGTGTTGAATACGAACACTGAAATGCTCGATTAACATACCGCTGCATTGAAGCAAAGAAGAGAACCATATCATCGTATTTTATCTTCTTTTTGGTCTGGATGGAGAAGGAAAAAAAGCCATAGGTGTACTGGAAAGAGAGAGAAGAATACCTCAAGTCAAGGACGATATTCCTCATTGCTGTAATGATCCAGATTTTCCCTTGTTTGGGTTTTATTTCCTCCTCAAAGACTTTTTCTATAAGATGCATTCTAAAGAAGTCGGAATGTGTCTCCATCAAGGAAAGATATACATTGATTTGCTTCCATTTGAGAAAGATATCAGAAGGGATATCCACTTCATACCGATTTAGCCCTGAGATAGTTAGTGAGAAAAGGACACAAATGCCATTTGTTTCTAGGAGTGGCGTCAATGTTTTCAGAAACCCCTCTCCTTTGTCTGTGTCTGGAGCAATGAGGCCAATGGACATCCACCTGAAATAAAGGAGGAGTTTGACCATCCCTAAATATTGGATTCCCTCTTCGGGCACCATCCGGTAGAAAAATGGGAACAGGGCTTTATTGCTCAACACTTGTGAAACAAAAGCATAAGATATCTGGAATGAAAAGAAGGCATTGCTGATGAGTCATGTTAAACCTATAAAAACGCTCCGAGGGGCACACATTCGTACAAATGACAAAATACAGGCAATCCTCAACTTACAACCTTAATGGAGCCTCATGTCTACGGAAATCCTCAGTCATCCAGGTCATGGTGTCCTAAAGGTGCTTTTTCAGGAGGCAACTGGACTTTCTTGTTTTTCTTTGAAGGATGACTGAGAATCTCCATAGACATTTAGCTATGCACTTTGGGATGAACAGCCATCAAATGGTGCAGGAGTATGAATGGATTTCCAGAACACATTGCAGACTACAGAACCCATCTGCACTTCAATCTGAGATGCAGACAGTACAGACTCATCCTCACCAACCTGCGTCTGTCTTCAACAGTGAAGGGACAGAGGGCAGAAAAAACATCCTTCAGCCAAGAAGGACGACACAGATTATCACTACTCAGGTGACCCTGAGGACACAGATAAACCTCCAAGTGACCTCAATGACTCTCTAAAAAGAATGCAAATAACCAGTTGTCTGCCAGGAATATAAATCATTCCACTCCCCACCATCCAGTCAGAGCTGAAGAAGCTTCTTAAATGAAAAGCTAAATATCTTCAAAGAAAAACAAGGAAGTTCAGTTGCGTCCTGAAAAATCACCTCAATGGAGCCTCCCCATTATGGTTCTAAACTGCAGGGGTCATGATGTGACTGGATCCAATTTTGTGATCTTTCTTACAGCAATCCTCAAACAAACGCCATGATCATAAAGTGATCAGTCAATGAACACCACAATTATTAATTGCACCCATTGTTCACTATGGGCTTATGTCAACATACAACTCAAGAATCCAAATAAATCCCCAGGACCATTTTATTTCCAAAATCCTTACTATTTATTGAATACACGGCATAGTACTGTCGAAGCAAAATTCACTTTAAGAATTCACACCAGATCAAAGAATTAAACAATAGACTCTTCACCCAAGCCCCCACCCTCTCACATAGTCCCTATAAACGATTTCCCTTTGTTATGGGAACCGTCTGTTTTTCTTCCACACCTGCTTCAGTGTGCTTGGAAATGGCTCAGGCTCTCATGGTCTTCAGCAGAATCAAAAAGGTTCCATTTCACCATGTAAACACTTTTAAAGCAACACTTTCTCCCCCACTCTAATGAACAAGTTGAAACAAAGAGGCACGTAGCTGCCAAAGTTTCATTCTTGACAGCCTATTTATTTGTTGATAGATAGATAGATAGATAGATAGATAGATAGATAGAGATAGATAGATAGATAGATAGATAGATAGATAGATAGATAGATAGATAGATAGATAGATAGATAGATAGATAGATAGATAGATAGGAGAATATGTGTAGCTCAGGGTTGAAATGAGGGGTGACGAGCATTGTTCCTGATGATGTTACCTATTTTGGGTAATGAAACGTCTGCAAGAAAACAACCATGCTCAGAGAGCACCAAGGACTCCTCATTTATTTATATATTTATTTGTTATTCATACTCCATATTTCTTAACTACACCTCTCTCTTGGAGAGGGATTTTTGCTGAAAACTAGTTGCAAACACGACTTTCAACAAGACATCCCAATCAGAAGGGCCTAACTGGGATGGTGCCAAGGGCCATTAATCTCTTTTTCAAGGACCATCCGGAAGGAAAAGGGGAAGAGGGTCTTATTGCTCAACACTTGGAAAACAAAAGAATGAGATATCTGGAATGAAAGGAAGGGATTGGTTATGTCCTTTAAGACAGCCTTCCCCAAACTTTCTGGGTTGGTGGCATGGCGTTGGGAGGAGGATGGGGGAAGAGGGGACACTTTTGTGCAAGAGGCAGCTCCATTTGTGTTGTAGACCCAAACAGCTCACACGAATGGGGCTATGAGCACTGGTGCCTGCCACTCACGTGAAGGCCCTCCATTTACGTGGCCTGGTTGTGAATATGTCTCAGCCTGGTAATGGGCTACAGTCCACAGGTTGGGGACCCCCTGCTTTAAGAGTGGGTGATTCAATGTAAACCAGTCAATGCCTTCAGGGAACATAAGTGCCTACAATGAGAAAATAAATCATTAAGGGGAGGGCGCAGACAGTCCGGAAAGTGGGGATTTCTGTTCAATTTACAGATCCCATACATGGACAAAAGAAATATGTTTAACTCCAAAGGAAATAGAAAATACTGCCAGTTCATATGTAAGAATGGAAGACATCTGTAGGATTCACATATCCATTTGGCGCTTCTTTTTCACAGTAAGCAATGCTACACATCACAGAGTGGAAAGAAGGATTAAAGGAATGCAAAAAACCAACCATGGGGGAAGAAAGGAAGATGCAGCTATATCAGGCTTAAATGAACACCATTCCCTATCCTTAAACCTAACACTTCCAATACTCCCTCACTTCACTGTGAAAGAATTTTTTTTCTTATTATTTTCTAAAAGAGAACATGGACAAAATACTATCTCAGTGGTCCCCAACTTTTCCGGCTTGGCAGACTGGCAAGGGGAGGGGGAGAGGCGATGGTTCTGTATGAATGGCAGGTGCGCACACTGGCCTGTGCGCCTGCTGCTTCCAAATGGGCTGCGTCCTGGTACCAGTCCACAGCCCAGGGGTTGGGGACCTCTCCTATTACTGCCTTGTTCTTTGAAGAACAAATTGAGATCAAATTCCTGCATCATTTCTTTATGTATATCAAAGGTCATTCCAAGGATAAAAATGAATGCATTTCTTCAGTCCAGGATATTATACCACAGATCCTTGTCACTTTCTAATTGCACACTATTACACTGTTTGCTAAGGTGGAATTTTAAGGGAGAAATGGATAGTTTTCAGTTTTTCCAGCTTTACCTGCGGGATTTTGTAGATGCCTAAGAGGGTCGAAATCTGGATGGAGATGTCAGAGTCCGTCTCATCAAGAACAACTGGCAGGTTCTCCTCTCCTCCACACATATAATTTGGAATATTGGCTTGTCCAAAAGAAAGAAGGTCTAGCAAATCTGCAGAAGTCATTTCTTCACTGCCATAGGTATCATGGACGTTGTAGCCCAGAGTGATATTCGATAAGATATTTGGACTCTGGTTGATCTCTTGAATGGTGAACAAGAAAGAAAGGAGATGGCATATATTTCTTGCTTCTGCCCTGCAAAAAGAAATAGGATCATACCATCATTCCTCCATTTAGCTTCTGTGTCATAACATATTCCCTGCTTGTGGGAGTTTGAAGGAAGGGGGACACCATTGCAATGGAGGTGGGAGTCTGAGTGCTAGTATCAGCCCATGAAATCTCTCCAAATAAAGAAGGGATCAGAAGATAACCCACTTGTTCTCCGCCCAGCTGCTCCTATAAATAAATGACAGGAATGAATGGATGTTGAGTGGTTGGGAAGCATAGCATATGCTCACAAAGATATAATGTGGCCTAAATTCTAAACTTCATTTCTAACAACAATAATTTTAACAAGAATTTATTCATGAAAGAGGGGTCAAAGAGGTCATGTATGTCAAAATTGTACAGTCCTCTCTCAACAGAGAGGGAGGAATACAACATCATCTATCTCCAGTCTACAACATAGTCCTTTCAGCAGTTTCAAAAAGGCTCCATACCCATTTGCACTACTCTGGTGACCCGGAGGACACAGATAAACCTCCAAGTGACCTCAACAACTCTCTAAAACAGTGGTTCTCAACCTTTTTAATGCCACGACCCCCAGCCGGTCGTAAGTCGAGGACTACTCAACCGGTCGTAAGTTGAGGACTACTCAACTGGTGCAGCACCGTTTGCAGAATGGGACTTTTGGCAGGCTCAGCAGGGTGGAGACAGCCTGGACAATTCCTATTGGCTTTTGAAAGCCAATAGAATTAGACTCTGTTCAAGAGAGTCTATTCTATTGGCTTTCAAAAGCCAATAGAATAAAAGGGAGTAGCACAGCTAAGGAAAAGGGGAAAAAAACTGCATTGTTTGGCGACCCCCGTGAAATGGTCGTTCAACCCCAAATGGGGTCCCGACCCACAGGTTGAGAACCACTGCTCTAAAAAAAGGCAAATCACCAGCTGTCTGCAAGGACTATAAATCCTTCCATTCCCCATTATCCGGTCAGAGCTGAAGAAGCTTCTTGGATGAGAAGCGAAACATCTTCAAAGAAAAACAAGAAAGTCCACTTGCCTCCTGAAAAACCATCTTTGGGACAAGCTGCATAGATTTTTTTTTTTTAGATGCAGAGAAGGCTTTTGATATTCTGAATCTGGACTTACTAGATTTGAAATTATAACTTGCAGCTTGTTTAATTTGAATGCAAGAGTGGTTATTCATGAGAAATAAAAGGACGTGGTTGAAGATTTAGGTGGCATGGATATTTATGTACACCAAAGATAAGATTAATGCAGATTTTAAAAGCCATTTTGTTAGATATACCATACCAAGGATATGGAATTGATAGAAACCTAGGCTGTGAAAGAAAATACACTTACGGTTCTCTGCACAAGATGTATTGTACAGAAGAGAAATGATAGAGACAAATGGCTAACTTATGGTGATATACTAGAATTTTGTCAAGGGGAAGATTTTCAAGATTAATATACAGTTAAAACCAACTCCCTCTGCCTTCAGCCCTTCCAATAACTCTTTCCTTCCTGAGTGTCTAAGCACTACTTAGCTGTCTTGATTAAAGCTAAAAAGAGAAGAGAGTTTATATTGCCGGCTACTCTCATAACCATAATGAGCCATGTTTCTCTTTGTATGGTCAGATTAGGTGGATATGTGGTTGAAGTTGTCATGGAAATTATTTAGCAATTTTAGCAGCAGGGAAGCTATCCTCTGATCATTACAAAGGAAGCTGTGATGCAAACTGAAGAGTGGGAGAAAACATGGACTCATTCGACCTCATATCAGAAAAAAAAATGTTACTTCCAGGAAATAAAAACATTGAGAAACTGACAAACAAAACCAAATACAGGCTACAAGAGAACAGATAAGATTTAATCGTGCTTTCAGAATTGATTATGTGCTGTATTATGGACATGGCGTTCCCATTCAGAGTTACTTCAGAGTAAGGAAGAAGTACATCTATATTGAAAAACTCTAAATAAATAGATCATCAAGGCCTTCCCCAGATAAGACAGAGATTTAAGAAGCATTAGTGTAGGGAATCCCTAGTAGAAGTTGGATAACTAATGTTGGTGAAATCAGGAGTGAATTAACTATAGGCAATTCCACCCCATCCTTTGGACTCACTGGATGTATTCTTCGGTAGAGGGACACACGTTGAAATAGTAGAATGGGCGCATAGCCATATTTTCAGAAGCAATCCCACCAAGGATATAGTCTGCTGGCTTGAAGTCATGCACTCGCTGTGTTATAATCCCTTCCAGAGTTAAGGAGCATTTGGCCTTCCACATCCCACAGGTTGGATGTAGAAGCAGCAGTATAAGCACGAAAATCACCATCACGGAGCTTCCGGTGGGAGGCGACGGCGATGGCGGCTAGCTTTTAGCCGTCCAGCTGGGGAAGTGTCAGAGCCGCGGAGCGCAGCGCGCATCAGCTGGCCCGCGGCTCGGAAATCCCTTCCCGGGCAAAGGGAAGGGATAGAGAACGCAAGAGTAGAGGTAGAACCCCTGAACCCCCTCTGGATTTATTTCTAGAGGGGGTGAAAGGAGTGTTCCCTCGGAGCTCTTGCTGATCTCCGCCTCCCAGCTGTTTTTGCTTCCTTGGAAGCAAAAGAAACCGCCGCTTCTATCTCCGTGTTTACAGCATTTTGGTGAGTAATTTTTAAACGGACGGAGCAGTTTAAAGGACTTTTTCTTATATTTTAGGTGTTTATTTTTTTATCTTTTGATTTTTACTATTTTTCCTCCTTTTCTTTGTTATACTAGTGAAAGGACTTAAGATGGCGTTTTGAAAGTGTCGGAGTTTTTTTTTCCTTTCTCTTTTGTTTTACTTTCCCTTTTTAAGGATTGTTTTTTGCTTTTGCTTTTGCTTTTGGCTTAGAATTTTTTTCTTGAATTGTTTGTTCTTTTATTACTTATTCTTGGGATTTATTCTGGGATTCCTCCTTCATGGCGTAGTGCTTTTATATCATTGATTCCAAAGGAGGATCAAGATCTTACTTTACCAAAAAACTATAGGCCTATATCTCTTTTAAACGTGGATTATAAGATATTTGTAAAAATTTTGGTAAATAGGCTTATGAGGGTGGTGCATCATCTTGTGCATAAAGATCAATCAGGGTTTATAACAGGAAGGTATATGAAAAACAATGTTAGACAAATTATTAACTTATTAGAATACTTAGATAAGAACAACCAAGTTCCTGCAGGGCTCATATTTTTAGATGCTGAAAAAGCATTTGACCAACTGAATTGGCATTTTATGCTAAGAGTAATGGAAGAAATGAATTTTGGTGAAAACATATTACAAGCCCTTAAGGTAATATATCAAAAACAAACAGCACAACTTATTGTTAATGGAGGTTTGTCGGAGGTTTTCACAATAGAGAAAGGTACTAGACAGGGGTGTCCTTTATCGCCATTGTTGTTTGTTTTAACATTGGAAATATTATTGATTAAAATTCGAGAGTCTCAGGAAATTAAAGGAATATATGTTAATAAAAAAGAATATAAGTTGAGAGCTTTTGCGGATGACTTGGTTGTTACTTTGTCGCAACCTGATTATTCTGTAGTAAACTTATTACAGTTGATTCACCATTATGGTTTGGTCTCGGGTTTTAAGATTAATGTAAATAAGACTAAAATTTTACCTAAAAATTTGTCGAGTCAGGAGAAGCAGATTTTGGTTAACTCGACGGGTTTTGAGATTGTTAATAAGGTAAAATATTTGGGGGTGATGCTGTCTGTTTCTAATGCAAAACTATTTAAAAATAATTATGAAAGGTTGTGGGTCGGGGTACAGAAAGACTTGAAGAATTGGGAAAAGCTGCAATTATCCCTCATGGGAAGAATTGCAGTGATAAAAATGAATATTCTACCCAAGTTTCTTTTTTTGTTTCAAATGTTACCAATTTTGAAAAATGAGATTAATTTAAATGAGTGGCAGAAGGGTCTCAATAAATTTATTTGGGCAGGGAAAAAACCAAGGGTTAAGTTCAAAATTATGCAAGACTTCCGTGAGAGGGGTGGACTCAAGGTACCAAATTTGAAATTATATTATGATGCGGTGGTTTTAACATTAATTAGTGACTGGGTAAATTTGACAAATTCTGAGATACTTTATCTAGAGGGATGGGATTTACTTTATGGGTGGCATGCCTATTTAATATTTAATAAAAAAATAGATTGGGCTTTTAAATCTCATATTTTAAGAATTTCTTTACTTAGGATTTGGAGAAAATATTATAAAAGTGATTTTAAAGTACCATTATGGGCTATACCTGGCATGCGATAGAAGGAATAAAAAGAGGGGTTAAAATGGATATGGTGTCTTATAGACAGTTACTTAAATGGGATGGACAAAACTGGCAATTAAAATCACGGGAAGAATTAGCACAAGAAAATTTTACTTATTCTTGGTTCCAATATAGGCAACTACTAGATAGATGGAAGATGGATTGTAAGGTGGGTTTTCTTAGAGAAGATGAAAATCTTATTAAGCAACTGAGGGATCAAAGACAAACCCACATTAAGAGAATATTTATGGGTTTTAGTTGAATTGGACTCAGAAACGGAACTAATTAAAGATTGTATGATTAGATGGGCGCAGAACTTTGGTGAGCCAGTTTCATTGGACACCTGGGAAACTATTTGGGTGAGAAATGTCAAATTTACTCAAGCACAGAATCTAAGGGAGAATTTTTATAAAATGTTTTATAGATGGCACCTTGATCCACAAAAAATGTCTTACATGTACCCTGACGTGCAACCTAAATGTTGGAGATGTGGTTATAAGGAGGCTTCCTATTATCATATTTGGTGGTCATGTAGAGAGATAAAAGCATTTTGGATCAAAATATGGTGGAATTTCCAGAGAATTTTTAGAAGGAGGGTAAAATTTACTCCGCAATTATTTTGTTATATGGTGTAATATCCAGAGAATTTTTAGAAGGAGGGTAAAATTTACTCCGCAATTATTTTTGTTAGGTATTGTTACAGATTGTGATACACAGGAGGTTGTATTGATGTTAAATTTGATCACAGCCGCGAGGCTGTTAGTTGGACAATATTGGAAGAAGGAATCTTTGCCTACATTGCAGGAATGGTTTTTTAAAGTAGCTTATCTGGCAGAAATGGCAAAGATTTCGGCTTTCTTAAAGCAACAAACGCAAGAGAAGTTTTTTGCTATCTGGGACAAATGGATAAAATTTATACAAATTAGATTGGGTATACAAAAATATTATATAGCTTTTTCATAAGTTTTATTTTTATATATATTATAGATATCTTTTTTATATATATAAATATAAAGTTTTTAATTTAATTTTTATTTTTTTTATTTTTTTTTTTTTTTTATTATTATTATTATTTCTTAAGCCTATATTCTGCTCTGGGAAGCTCAGGGGGGGGGAAGGGAGGGTTTTTGGGAGGGGTGTGGGGTGGGGGTTTTTTTTATATGTATTGTTTAATTTTTTTTTCTTTTGTATATGTTGTTTTTTGTTTTGTATTGTTCTTGTTTTTTTTTTGTAAAATTTATAAAACTTTTAATAAAAAAAAAAAAAAAAAAAAAAAAAAAAAAAAGAAAATCACCATCACAATTTTGGTGACCATTAGAAGAATTTTTTTGTGCTTCACAACCGATTAGGAACATGAGGAGAAGCTTTCCAAGTCCTCCTGAAAGTCGATCCTTTGATTCCTTTCTCAGAGAGGATAGGAATGGAGAAATTGTATGTCTTCTTCCCCTCAGCTGGACCTTGGTCAAAGCTCTCAGCAGACAGGAGGCATTTATGAGTCAGTCTGTGCAGCCTTGGATGGAAAACATCGCCCGCTCTTGTTCATGCTCAACTCAAAGACAATCTTCGTGAAGGTCCCCGGGGAAAGAAGAGAAAATGACTGTGATTTTGATAATCATAGAGCAAAGAACCCCAGTCCTGACAACAGGATTGATTGTCTCTGTGTCTGCAATGAAGGGGCAGAGAAAACATGTTGACCAAAAGGTCCAGCTGCGGTTCCTCCAGCTGGGATGATTCACTGTCCAAACTTGGATAAAACTTTTTAAAGTAGAAAAATCATGATATCTTTTAGAAGTGCCTTTCTCAACCTTGATGATTGTAAGATTAGATAGATGGATGATGGATGGATAGATGGATGGATGGATGGATAAACAGACAGATAGATAATAGACAGCTCATAGATAGACAGACAGATAGATGACAGACAGACAGACAGATAGATAATTGACAGATAGATAGATAGATAGATAGATAGATAGATAGATAGATAATTGACAGATACAGATAGATAATAAATGGATAGATGATAGATAGATAGATAGATAGATAGATAGATGATAGATAGATGATAGATAGATAGATAGATAGATAGATAGATAGATAGATAGATAAGATAATTGACAGATACAGATAGATAATAGATGGATAGATGATAGATAGATAGATAATTGACATACAGATAGATAATAGATGGAGATGATAGATAGATAATTGACAGATACAGATAGATAATAGATGGATAGATGATAGATAGATAATTGACAGATACAGATAGATAATAGATGGATAGATGATAGATAGATAGATAGATAGATAGATAGATAGATAGATAGATGATTGATAGATAGAGATAGAAAGAGAAAAAGAGAGAGATTAGAGAAATAGAGAGACAGAGAGAGAATTTGTTTTGGCATCTTCCTCTGTAGAAGAAGAAAAAAGCTGAGATTGAGCCAAGATTGTTCACAGAGATTGCCTGTACCAATAAGATCAGAGTTCTGAAGGGGGATTGTTGAATGCCTATGTAGGTGGATTTTAGCTTCCTATTATATTGGTCTCCACGCAAATCAAGGGGCGGTGGGATGGCCTTTGCAGGGGAGAGAGATTTATGGTAGCAACACCTGCGCATACAATTATTCCCTAAAGAGGTGTTGAAAGAAAAATCCATTTCCAAGCCTGGAATAAAAATGGAGACTGCCTGCTTAGGAAAGAAGGTTCTTATTTATTGATGAGCGGAACCAGCCACAACATACAGTTCTGGTTTGATGAGTACATGGATTTTTTTATACTGTTTTCATAGCATTTCATAATCTAGAGCAGTGGTGGCGAACCTATGGCACGGGTGCCAGAAGCGGCACTCAGAGCCCTCTCTGTGGGCACGCGCGCCGTCGCTCCAGTCCAAGGCCTTCAGCTGGGTTTTATAAAACCTTTTCGCTTTAGGCCTCCGCCGCCGTGTGCAAAAAAAAAAAAAAAAGGTTCAATCAGTCAATTTGGAAAAAAAAAGATCTTGCAAAGTTGGAATTGATTGATTGAACTTTTTAGTCCCACCCAGTCTGCCGTTACCACCACAGCCACACCCACCCAATGGGCCACGCCCACCCAATGGGCCACATCCACCCAGCACTCAACGATGCATAAGTGGGTTTTGTGTTACAGTTTGGGCATTCGGTCTCTAAAAGGTTCGCCATCACTGATCTAGAGGCTTGCTTTGTGTGTTTTGTTATTTGACTGGTTTTACTTGTTTCGCAAAGGCTCGTGATCAGTCTTAATTGTTGGCTTCCTTGGTCCTATTCCTCTCAAACAAATATAATTAATTTTATCCCCTTATCTTTAGTCTATTATCTTTAGCAAGCTCTCTTTGTAAATCTACAGGTTTGTTTCAATGTTTCTGCTTTTCACAATAACCAGGGGCTTCATGAGTGAAACATTGCTTCTGTATTTCTTTTCCCGAGCTTTATTCTTGTAATTTGGGAGGCCTAGTAAAAAGGACTGGGGGAGTTGTGTTCTTACTACAGTCTCCAGGAGGTGAATATCAGATCTAATGTACTCTCACAGTATAAAACCTGGTGCAATGTGCATGTGAGAAAAATCATGTCAAAGAATAAATGGGTGCATTCTTATAATGCATCCTGGCTTGGCTGTTCTTTATTAATAATGTGAATATGGTTTAAATAGTAGTAAAGTTGGAAGGGACCTTGGAGGTCATCTAGTCCAACCCCCTGGTCGGGCAGGAAACCCTACACCATTTCGGACAAATGGCTGTCCAGTCTCTTCTTAAAAACTTCCAGTGTTGGAGCATTTACTGCTTCTGGAGGCAAGCTGTTCCAATGATTAATTGTTCTCACTGTCAGGAAGTTTATCCTTAGTTCTAGGTTGCTTCTCTCCTTGATTAGTTTCCACCCGTTGCTTCTTGTCCTGCCTTCAGGTGCTTTGGAAAATAGCTTATTTCCCTCTTCTTTATTGCAGCCCCTGAGATATTGGAATACTGCTATCATGTCCCCCCTTGTCCTTCTCTTAGTCCTCTTGGTAGAGGTACAATCTTTTACATCGTTGTCGTGACGAAGTAACTGGATGCAGTATTCCAAGTGTGGCCTTACCAAGCATTGAAGAGTGGTATTAATACTTCACGTGATCCTGATTCTATCCCTCTGTTAATGCAGCCTAGCACTGTGTTGGCCTTTTTGGCAGCTGCAGCACACTGCTGGCTCATATTTAAGTGATTGTATACTAGGACTCCGAGGTCCCTCTCACAGTTACTACTATTGAGCATGGTGCCACCTATGCTGTACTTGTGCATTGGTTTTTCTTGCCTAAATGTAGAACCTTGCTTTTTTCACCATTGAATTTCATTTTGTTAGTTAGTGCCCAGTGTTCAAGTCTGTCCAGATCCTTCGTATCTGAAGCCTGTATTATGGAGTGTGGCTTATTCCTGTCAGCTTGGTGTCATCTGGCCAATTTGATGAAGTTGCCCATCTATCCCTTCATCCAAATCGTTGATGAAGATGTTGAAGAGTACTGGGCCCAGAACAGAGCCCTGGGGCACCCACTACACACTTCCCTCCATATAGATGCAGTTCCATTGAGGACCACTCGCTGAGTACGGCCGGTCAGCCAGCTACGGATCCATCTGGTGGTGGTTCTGTCTACCCCACATTTTTATATCTTGTCAAGTAGTAGGTTGTGATCTACTTTATCAAATGCCTTACTGAAGTCCAAGTAAATTATGTCCACAGCATTCCTCTGATCCACTAATTTTGTCACTTGGTCAAAGAATGCAATAAGATTTGTCTGGCATGATCTATTTTGACAAACCCATGTTGGCTTTTAGTAATGACTTTGTTTGCCTCTAGGTGTTCGTTGATTCGTTGTTTGATTATCTTTTCCAGGATCTTCCCAGGTATTGGGGTCAGGCTGATAGGTCTGTAATTTCCTGGATCCATTTTTTTTCCTTTTTTGAGGATGGGAAATACATCAGCTCTTTTCCAGTCCTCTGGTAGTTCCCCTCTGTTCCAGGATCTTTGAAAAATATAGTTCAGTGGCTCCGATATCACATCTGCCAGTTCCTTGAGAACTCTGGGATGTAATCCATCTGGTCCTGGCGATTTGAACTCATCTAGGCTGGACAGGTGCTCACTAACCATTTTCTTGCCTATCTTAATGTGTGTTTCTGTTTTGTTTTTTATGGCACTATTTTTGATAGGTTGGTCTGTTTTTTCCCTTTGTGTAAAGACAGATGCGAAAAACGAGTTAAATAGTTCTGCTTTCTCCTGTTGCTTGTCACCTTCTTGCCACTTTCACCCACTAATGGACCACTCATTTCCTTCACTTCTTTCTTGTTTTTT
>NW_024100629.1:0-18651 GCF_016545835.1 Crotalus tigris | reverse complement strand
AAAATCCCTGTCCCCGGCATCAGTAATTTCCTTCCCCAGACACCAAAAGGGCTCAATTTTTAAAAACTACAAAAAGCACCATTTTTAAGCATGAAATTTAACCCCAAATCCCATTCTGACGTCCGTTTTTACATTTGGGTCAAAAAAAAACTTTCACCTCCGGAGCTCAAAATCCCTGACCCCGGCATCAGGAATTTCCTTCCCCAGACACCAAAACGGCTCAATTTTTAAAAACTATAAAAAGCACCATTTTTAAGCATGAAATTTAACCCGAATCCCATTCTGATGTCCGTTTTTATATTTGGGTCGAAAAAAAAATTTCACCACCAGAGCTCAAAAATCCCTGACCCCGGGAATCAGGAATTTCCTTCCCCAGACACCAAAAGGGCTCCAATTTAAAAACTACAAAAAGCACCATTTTTAAGCATGAAATTTAACCCAGAATCCCATTCTGACGTCCGTTTTTATATTTGGGTGAAAAAAAAATTTTCACCTCTGGAGCTCAAAAATCCCTGACCCCGGCCGGCATCATGAATTTCCTTCCCCACACACCAAAAGGGGTCGATGTTTAAAGACTACAAAAAGCACCATTTTTAAGCATGAAATTTAACCCCGAATCCCATTCTGACGTCTATTTTTACATTTGGGTCAAAAAAAATTTTCACCTCCGGAGCTCAAAAATCCCTGACCCCGGCATCAGGAATTTCCTTCCCCAGACACCAAAAGGGCTCAAGTTTTCAGAACTACAAAAAGCACCATTTTTAAGCATGAAATTTAACCCCGAATCCCATTCTGACATCCGTTTTTATATTTGGGTGAAAAAAAAATTTTCACCTCCGGAGCTCAAAAATCCCTGACCCCGGCATCAGGAATTTCCTTCCCCAGACACCTAAAGGGCTCAATTGTTAAAAACTACAAAAAGCACCATTTTTACGCATGAAATTAAACCCCGAATCCCATTCTGACGTCCGTTTATATATTTGGGTGAAAAAAAAATTTTCACCTCCGGAGCTCAAAAATCCCTAATCCCGGCATCAGGAATTTCCTTCCCCAGACACCAAAATGGCTCAATTTTTAAAAACTCCAAAAAGCACCATTTTTAAGCATGAAATTTAAACCCGAATCCCATTATGACGTCCGTTTTTATATTTGGGTCAAAAAAAAAATTTCAAATTCGGAGCTCAAAAATCCCTTACCCCGGCATCAGGAATTTCCTTTCCAGACACCAAAAGGGCTCAATTGTTAAAAACTACAAAAAGCACCATTTCTAAGCATGAAATTTAACCCCTAATCCCATTCTGATGTCCATTTGTACATTTGGGTCAAAAAAACTTTTCCCCTCCGGAGCACAAAAATCCCTGACCCCGGCATCAGGAATTTCCTTCCCCAGACACCAAAAGGGCTCAATTTATTAAAACTACAAAAAGTACTATTTTTAAGCATGAAATTTAACCCCGAATCCCATTATGACGTCCATTTTTACATTTGGGTCAAAAAAAAATTTCCGCCCTGGAGCTCAAAAATCCCTGACCCCGGCATCATGAATTTCCTTCCCCAGACACCAAAAGGGCTCGATGTTTAAAGACTACAAAAAGCACCATTTTTAAGCATGAAATTTAAACCCGAATCCCATTCTGACATCCGTTTTTACATTTGGGTCAAAAAAAAAAATTTCCGCCCTGCAGCTCAAAAATCCCTGACCCCGGCATCAGGAATTTCCTTCCCCACACACCAAAAGGGCTCGATGTTTAAAGACTACAAAAAGCACCATTTTTAAGCATGAAATTTAACCCCGAATCCCATTCTGACGTCCGTTTTTATATTTGGGTGATAAAAAAATTTTCACCTCCGGAGCTCAAAAATCCCTAATCCCGGCATCAGGAATTTCCTTCCCCAGACACCTAAAGGGCTCAATTTTTAAAAACTACAAAAGCACCATTTTAAGCATGAAATTTAACCCCGAATCCCATTCTGATGTCCATTTTTACATTTGGGTCAAAAAAAATTTTTCACCTCCGGAGCTCAAAAATCCCTGACCCCGGCATCAGGAATTTCCTTCCCCAGACACCAAAAGGGCTCAATTTATTAAAACTACAAAAAGTACTATTTTTAAGCATGAAATTTAACCCCGAATCCCATTATGACGTCCATTTTTACATTTGGGTCAAAAAAAAATTTCCGCCCTGGAGCTCAAAAATCCCTGACCCCGGCATCATGAATTTCCTTCCCCAGACACCAAAAGGGCTCGATGTTTAAAGACTACAAAAAGCACCATTTTTAAGCATGAAATTTAAACCCGAATCCCATTCTGACATCCGTTTTTACATTTGGGTCAAAAAAAAAAATTTCCGCCCTGGAGCTCAAAAATCCCTGACCCCGGAATCAGGAATTTCCTTCCCCACACACCAAAAGGGCTCGATGTTTAAAGACTACAAAGAGCACCATTTTTAAGCATGAAATTTAACCCCGAATCCCATTCTGACGTCCGTTTTTATATTTGGGTGATAAAAAAATTTTCACCTCCGGAGCTCAAAAATCCTGGACCCCGGCATCAGGAATTTCCTTCCCCAGACACCTAAAGGGCTCAATTTTAAAAAACTAGAAAAAGCACCATTTTTAAGCATGAAATATAAACCTGAATCCCATTCTGACGTCTGTTTTACATTTGGGTGAAAAAAAATTTTCACCTCCGGAGCTCAAAAATCCCTGACCCCGGCATCAGGAATTTCATTCCCCAGACACCAAAAGGGCTCAATTTTAAAAAACTACAAAAATCACCATTTTTAAGCATGAAATTTAACCCCAAATCCCATTCTGACGTCCGTTTTTACATTTGGGTCAAAAAAAATTTTACCTCCGGAGCTCAAAAATCCCTGACCCCGGCCCCCGGCATAAGGAACTTACCTTCCCCAGACACAAAGGGCTCAATTTTTAAAAACTACAAAAACCACCAATTTTAAGCAGAAATATTTAAACCGAGAATCCAATTCTGACGTCGTTTATTTACATTTGTGGTCAAAAAAAAATTTTCACCTCCGGAGCTCAAAAATCCCTGACCACGGCATCAGGAATTTCCTTCCCAGACACCAAAAGGACTCAAGTTTTCAAGAATACAAAAAAGCACCATTTTGAAGCATGAAATTTAACCCAGAATCCCATTCTGACATCCAGTTTTTACATTTGGGTCAAAAAAAAATTTTCACCCGGCAGCTCAAAAATCCCTGACCCCGGCATTCAGGGAATTTCCTTCCCCAGGACACCACAAAAGGGCTCAATTTTTAAAAAACTACAAAAAGCACCATTTTTAAGCATGAAATATAAACCTGAATCCCATTCTGACGTCTGTTTTACATTTGGGTGAAAAAAAATTTTCACCTCCGGAGCTCAAAAATCCCTGACCCCGGCATCAGGAATTTCCTTCCCCAGACACCAAAAGGGCTCAATTTTTAAAGACTACAAAAAGCACCATTTTTAAGCATGAAATTTAACCCCGAATCCCATTCTGACGTCCATTTTTACATTTGGGTCAAAAAAAATTTTCACCTCCGGAGCTCAAAAATCCCTGACCCCGGCATCAGGAATTTCCTTCCCCAGACACCAAAAGGGCTCAAGTTTTCAGAACTACAAAAAGCACCATTTTTAAGCATGAAATTTAACCCCGAATCCCATTCTGACATCCGTTTTTATATTTGGGTGAAAAAAAAATTTTCACCTCCGGAGCTCAAAAATCCCTGACCCCGGCATCAGGAATTTCCTTCCCCAGACACCTAAAGGGCTCAATTGGTAAAAACTACAAAAAGCACCATTTTTACGCATGAAATTTAACCCCGAATCCCATTCTGACGTCCGTTTATATATTTGGGTGAAAAAAAAATTTTCACCTCCGGAGCTCAAAAATCCCTAATCCCGGCATCAGGAATTTCCTTCCCCAGACACCAAAATGGCTCAATTTTTAAAAACTCCAAAAAGCACCATTTTTAAGCATGAAATTTAAACCCGAATCCCATTATGACGTCCGTTTTTATATTTGGGTCAAAAAAAAAATTTCAAATTCGGAGCTCAAAAATCCCTTACCCCGGCATCAGGAATTTCCTTTCCAGACACCAAAAGGGCTCAATTGTTAAAAACTACAAAAAGCACCATTTCTAAGCATGAAATTTAACCCCTAATCCCATTCTGATGTCCATTTGTACATTTGGGTCAAAAAAAATTTTCCCCTCCGGAGCACAAAAATCCCTGACCCCGGCATCAGGAATTTCCTTCCCAGACAACAAAAGGGCTCAATTATTAAAACTACAAAAAGTACTATTTTTTAAGCATGAAATTAAACCCGATTCCCATGATGACGTCCATTTAACATTTGGGTACATCCAAAAAAAAAAAATTTACCGCCCTGGAGATCAAACTCCTGACCCCCTGGCATCATGAATTTCCTTCCCAGACACACAAAAGGGCTCGATGTTCTAAAGACTAAAAACAAGACACCATTTTTTAAGCATGAAACTTTAAAACCGAATCACCATTCTGGACATCCGTTTATACCATTTGGGTCAAAAACAAAATTTCCGCCCTGGAGCTCAAAAATACCCTAGACCCCGGCATCAGGGAATTCCTTCCACCCCCCCACACACCAAAAAGGGCCGAGTTTAAAGACTACAAAAAGCACCATTTTTAAGCATGAAATTTAACCCCGAATCCCATTCTGACGTCCGTTTTTATATTTGGGTGATAAAAAAATTTTCACCTCCGGAGCTCAAAAATCCCTAATCCCGGCATCAGGAATTTCCTTCCCCAGACACCAAAAGGGCTCGATTTTTAAAAACTACAAAAGCACAATTTTAAGCATGAAATTTAACCCCGAATCCCATTCTGACGTCCGTTTTTATATTTGGGTCAAAAAAAAATTTTCACCTCCGGAGCAGAGAAATCCCTGACCCCGGCATCAGGAATTTCCTTCCCCAGACACCAAACGGGCTCAATTTTTAAAACTACAAAAAGTACCATTTTTAAGCATGAAATTTAACCCCGAATCCCATTCTGACGTCCATTTTTACATTTGGGTCAAAAAAAAATTTTCACCTCTGGAGTTCAAAAATCCCTGACCCTGGCATCAGGAATTTCCTTCCCCAAACACCAAAAGGGCTCGATTTTTAAAAACTACAAAAAGCACCATTTTTAAGCATGAAATTTAACCCCAAATCCCATTCTGACATCAATTTTTACATTTGGGTCAAAAAAATAATTTTCACCTCTGGAGCTCAAAAATCCCTGACCCCGGCATCAGGAATTTCCTTCCCCAGAAAACAAAAAAGCTCAATTTTTAAAAACTACAAAACCCACCATTTTTAAGCATGAAATTTAACCCCGAATCCCATTCTGACGTCCGTTTTTACATTTGGGTGAAAAAAAAATTTTCACCCCCGGAGCTCAAAAATCCTTGTCCCCGGCATCAGGAATTTCCTTCCCCAGACACCAAAAGGGCTCAATTTTTAAAAACTACAGAAAGCACCATTTTTAAGCATGAAATTTAACCCCGAATCCCATTCTGACATCAATTTTTACATTTGGGTGAAAAAAAAATTTTCACCCCCGGAGCTCAAAAATCCCTGTCCCCGGCATCAGGAATTTCCTTCCCCAGACACCAAAAGGGCTCAATTTTTAAAAACTACAGAAAGCACCATTTTTAAGCATGAAATTTAACCCCGAATCCCATTCTGACATCTATTTTTACATTTGGGTCAAAAAAAAATTTTCACCACCGGAGCTCAAAAATCCCTGACCCCGGCATCAGGAATTTCCTTCCCCAGACACCAAAAGGGCTCAATTTATTAAAACTACAAAAGGTACCATTTTTAAGCATGAAATTTAAGCCCAAATCCCATTCTGACGTCCATTTTTACATTTGGGTGAAAAAAAAATTTTCACCCCCGGAGCTCAAAAATCCCTGACCCCGGCCGGTATCAGGAATTTCCTTCCCCAGACACCAAAAGGGCTCGATTTTTAAAAACTACAAAAGCACCATTTTAAGCATTAAATTTAACCCCGAATCCCATTCTGACGTCCATTTTTATATTTGGGTCAAAAAAAAATTTTCACCTCCGGAGCACAAAAATCCCTGACCCCGCCATCAGGAATTTCCTTCCCCAGACACCAAAATGGCTCAATTTATTAAAACTACAAAAAGTACCATTTTTAATCATGAAATTTAACCCCGAATCCCATTCTGACGTCCATTTTTACATTTGGGTCAAAAAAAAATTTTCACCACTGGAGCTCAAAAATCCCTAAACCCGGCAGGTCACAGGATTTCCTTCCCCAGACACCAAATGGCTCAATTTTTTAAACTACAAAAAGTGACCATTTTTTGCATGAAATTGTAACCCCAAATCCCTTTCTGACGTCCATTTTTAATTTGGGTCAGAAAAAAATTTTCATCCTCCTGAGCTCACAAATCCCTGACCCTGGCATCAGGAATTTCCTTCCCCAGAAACCAAAACGGCTCCATTTTTAAAAACTACATAAAGCACCATTTTTAAGCATGAAATTTAACCCCGAATCCAATTCTGACATCCATTTTTACATTTGGGTCAGAAAAAAATTTTCACCTCCGGAGCACAAAAATCCCTGACCCTGGCATCAGGAATTTCCTTCCCCAGAAACCAAAACGGCTCAATTTTTAAATACTACATAAAGCACCATTTTTAAGCATGAAATTTAACCCCGAATCCAATTCTGATGTCCATTTTTACATTTGGGTCAAAAAAAATTTTCCACCTCCGGAGCACAAAAATCCCTGACCCCGGCATCAGGAATTTCCTTCCGCAGACACCAAAACGGCTCAATTTTTAAAAACTACATAAAGCATCATTTTTAAGCATGAAATTTACCCCCAAATCCCAATTCTGACACAAATTTTTACATTTGGATCAAAAAATACTTTTCACCTCTGAGTCAAAATCCCTGACCCCGCATCAGGAATTTCCTTCCCCAAAACCAAAAGGGCTCGATTTTAAAACTACAAAAAGCAACCCATTTTTTAAGCATGAAATTTAACACCAAATCCATTCTGACATCATTTTTACATTTGGGTCAAAAAAAAATTTTCACCTCCGGAGCACAAAAATCCCTGACCCCGGCATCAGGAATTTCCTTCCCCAGACACCAAAATGGCTCAATTTATTAAAACTAAAAAAAGTACCATTTTTAATCATGAAATTTAACCCCGAATCCCATTCTGACGTCCATTTTTACATTTGGGTCAAAAAAAAATTTTCACCTCTGGAGCTCAAAAATCCCTAATCCCGGCATCAGGAATTTCCTTCCCCAGACACCAAAATGGCTCAATTTTTAAAAACTACAAAAAGCACCATTTTTAAGCATGAAATTTAATCCCGAATCCCATTCTGACATCCATTTTTACATTTGGGTCAAAAAAAAATTTTCACCTCTGGAGTTCAAAAATCCCTGACCCTGGCATCAGGAATTTCCTTCCCCAAACACCAAAAGGGCTCGATTTTTAAAAACTACAAAAAGCACCATTTTTAAGCATGAAATTTAACCCCACATCCCATTCTGACATCAATTTTTACATTTGGGTCAAAAAAATAATTTTCACCTCTGGAGCTCAAAAATCCCTGACCCCGGCATCAGGAATTTCCTTCCCCAAAAACCAAAAGGGCTCGATTTTTAAAAACTACAAAAAGCACCATTTTTAAGCATGAAATTTAACCCCGAATCCCATTCTGACGTCCGTTTTTACATTTGGGTCAAAAAAAAATTTCACCTCCGGAGCTCAAAAATCCCTGACCCCGGCATCAGGAATTTCCTTCCCCAGACACCAAAAGGGCTCAATTTTTAAAAACTACAAAAAGCACCATTTTTAAGCATGAAATATAAACCTGAATCCCATTCTGACGTCCGTTTTACATTTGGGTGAAAAAAAATTTTCACTCCGGAGCTCAAAAATCCCCCGGCATCAGGAATTCATTCCCCAGACACCAAAAGGTCAATTTTTAAAAACTACAAAAATCACCATTTTTAAGCATGAAATTTAACCCCAAATTCCCATTCTGACGTCCGTTTTTACATTTGGGTCAAAAAAAAATTTCAGCTCAAAAACCCTACCGGCATCAGGAATTTCCTTCAGACACCAACTTCCTAACAAAAGCACCATTTTTAAGCATGAAATTTAAACCCGAATCCCATTATGATGTCGTTTTTATATTTGGGTGAAAAAAAAATTTTCACCTCCGGAGCTCAAAAATCCGGACCCCGGCATCAGGAATTTCCTTCCCCAGACACCAAAAGGGCTCAATTTTTAAAAACTACAAAAAGCACCATTTTTAAGCATGAAATTTAACCCCGAATCCCATTCTGACGTCCGTTTTTACATTTGGGTCAAAAAAAAATTTTCACCTCCGGAGCTCAAAAATCCCTGACCCCGGCATCAGGAATTTCCTTCCCCAGACACCAAAAGGGCTAAATTTTTAAAAACTACAAAAAGCACCATTTTTAAGCATGAAATTTAACCCCGAATCCCATTCTGACGTCCGTTTTTATATTTGGGTGAAAAAAAATTTTCACCTCCGGAGCTCAAAAATCCCTGACCCCGGCATCAGGAATTTCCTTCCCCAGACACCAAAAGGGCTCAATTTTAAAAACTACAAAAAGCACCATTTTTAAGCATGAAATTTAACCCCAGAATCCCATTCTGACGTCCGTTTTTACATTTGGGTCAAAAAAAAAATTTCCGCCCTGGAGCTCAAAAAGCCCCGGCATCAGGAATTTCCTTCCCCAGACACCAAAATGGCTCAATTTTTAAAAACTACAAAAAGCACCATTTTTAAGCATGAAATTTAAACCCGAATCCCATTCTGACGTCCGTTTTTATATTTGGGTGAAAAAAAAATTTTCACCTCTGGAGCTCAAAAATCCCTGACCCCGGCATCATGAATTTCCTTCCCCACACACCAAAAAGGCTTGATGTTTAAAAATTACAAAAAGCACCATTTTAAGCATGAAACTTAACCCCGAATCCCATCCTGACGTCAGTTTTTATATTTGGGTGAAAAAAAATTTTTCACCTCCGGAGCTCAAAAATCCCTAATCCCGGCATCAGGAATTTCCTTCCCCAGACACCTAAAAGGCTCAATTTTTAAAAACTACAAAAAGCACCATTTTTAAGCATGAAAGTTAACCTCGAATCCCATTCTGACATCCGTTTTTACATTTGGGTGAAAAAAAAATTTTCACCTCCGGAGCTCAAAAATCCCGGACCCCGGCATCAGGAATTACATTCCCCAGACACCAAAAGTGCT
This sequence comes from Crotalus tigris, assembly GCF_016545835.1. Taxonomy (NCBI): domain Eukaryota; kingdom Metazoa; phylum Chordata; class Lepidosauria; order Squamata; family Viperidae; genus Crotalus; species Crotalus tigris. The sequence goes on along the minus strand of NW_024100629.1, from coordinate 9,334 downwards.
CAATTTTTAAAAACTACAAAAATCACCATTTTTAAACATGAAATTTAACCCCAAATCCCATTCTGACGTCCGTTTTTACATTTGGGTCAAAAAAAAATTTTCACCTCCGGAGCTCAAAAATCCCTGACCCCGGCATCAGGAATTACATTCCCCAGACACCAAAAGGGCTAAATTTTTAAAAACTAGAAAAAGGACCATTTTTAAGCATGAAATTTAAACCTGAATCCCATTCTGACGTCCGTTTTACATTTGGGTGAACAAAAAATTTTCACCTCCGGAGCTCAAAAATCCCTGACCCCGGCATCAGGAATTTCATTCCCCAGACACCAAAAGGTCTCAATTTTTAAAAACTACAAAAACCACCATATTTAAGCATGAAATTTAACCCCAAATCCCCTTCTGACGTCCGTTTTTACATTTGGGTCAAAAAAAAAAATTTCCGCCCTGGAGCTCAAAAATCCCTGACCCCGGCATCAGGAATTTCCTTCCCCAGACACCTAAAAGGCTCAATTTTTAAAAACTACAAAAAGCACCATTTTTAAGCATGAAAGTTAACCTCGAATCCCATTCTGACATCCGTTTTTACATTTGGGTGAAAAAAAAATTTTCACCTCCGGAGCTCAAAAATCCCTGACCCCGGCATCAGGAATTACATTCCCCAGACACCAAAAGGGCTCAATTTTTAAAAACTACAAAAAGCACCATTTTTAAGCATGAAATTTAACCCAATCCCATTCTGACGTCCGTTTTTACATTTGGGTCAAAAAAAAAATTTCACCTCCGGAGCTCAAAAATCCCTGACCCCGGCATCAGGAATTTCCTTCCCCAGACACCTAAAGGGCTCAATTTTTAAAAACTACAAAAAGCACCATTTTTAAGCATGAAATTTAACCCCAATCCCATTCTGACGTCCGTTTTTACATTTGGGTGAAAAAAAAATTTTCACCTCCGGAGCTCAAAAATCCCTGACCCCGGCATCAAGGAATTTCCTTCCCCACACACCAAAAGGGCTCATTTTTAAAAACTACAAAAAGCACCATTTTTAAGCATGAAATTTAAACCCGAATCCCATTATGACGTCCGTTTTTATATTTGGGTGAAAAAAAAATTTTCACCTCCGGAGCTCAAAAATCCCTGACCCCGGCATCAGGAATTTCCTTCCCCACACACCAAAAAGGCTTGATGTTTAAAAACTACAAAAAGCACCATTTTAAGCATGAAACTTAACCCCGAATCCCATCCTGACGTCAGTTTTTATATTTGGGTGAAAAAAAATTTTTCACCTCCGGAGCTCAAAAATCCCTAATCCCGGCATCAGGAATTTCCTTCCCCAGACACCTAAAAGGCTCAATTTTTAAAAACTACAAAAAGCACCATTTTTAAGCATGAAAGTTAACCTCGAATCCCATTCTGACATCCGTTTTTACATTTGGGTGAAAAAAAAATTTTCACCTCCGGAGCTCAAAAATCCCGGACCCCGGCATCAGGAATTACATTCCCCAGACACCTAAAGGGCTCAATTTTTAAAAACTAGAAAAAGCACCATTTTTAAGCATGAAATATAAACCTGAATCCCATTCTGACGTCCGTTTTACATTTGGGTGAAAAAAAATTTTCACCTCCGGAGCTCAAAAATCCCTGACCCCGGCATCAGGAATTTCATTCCCCAGACACCAAAAGGGCTCAATTTTTAAAAACTACAAAAAGCACCATTTTTAAGCATGAAATTTAACCCCAAATCCCATTCTGACGTCTGTTTTTACATTTGGGTCAAAAAAAAAAATTTCCGCCCTGGAGTTCAAAAATCCCTGACCCCGGCATCAGGAATTTCCTTCCTCAGACACCAAAACGGCTCAATTTTTAAAAACTACAAAAACCACCATTTTTAAGCATGAAATTTAACCCCAAATCCCATTCTGATGTCTGTTTTTACATTTGGGTCAAAAAAAAATTTCCGCCCTGGAGCTCAAAAATCCCTGACCCCGGCATCAGGAATTTCCTTCCCCAGACACCAAAAGGGCTCGATGTTTAAAGACTAGCAAAAAAGCACCATTTTTAAGCATGAATATAAACCTGAATCCCTTCTTAACGTCCGTGGTTATATTTGGGTGAAAAAAAAATTTTCACCTCCGGAGCTCAAATCCTTCCCTGACCCCGGCAATCGAGGAATTTCTTCCCCAGACACCAAAAGGGCTCGAATTTTTAAAAACTACAAAAAAAATCACCATTTTTAAGCATGAAATTTAACCCCAAATCCCATTCTGACGTCCGTTTTTACATTTGGGTCAAAAAAAAAAATTCCGCCCTGGAGCTCAAAAATCCCTGACCCCGGCTCAGGAATTTCCTTCCCCAGACACCAAAATGGCTCAATTTTTAAAAACTACAAAAAGCACCATTTTTAAGCATGAAATTTAAACCCGAATCCCATTATGACGTCCGTTTTTATATTTGGGTGAAAAAAAAATTTTCACCTCCGGAGCTCAAAAATCCCGGACCCCGGCATTTTTTGAGCTTCCGGTCTGAGGCGACGGCGATGGCGGCTAGCTTTTTGCCGTCCAGCTGGGGAAGTGTCAGAGCCGCGGAGCGCAGCGTGCATCAGCTGGCCCGCGGCTCGGAAATCCCTTCCCGGGCAAAGGGAAGGGACAGAGAGTGCAGGGATAGAGGTAGAACCCCTGAACCCCCTCTGGATTTGTTTCTAGAGGGGGTGAAAGGAGTGTTCCCTCGGAGCTCCTGCTGATCTCCGCCTCCCAGCTGTTTTTGCTTCCTAGGAAGCAAAAGAAACCGCCGCTTCTATCTCCGTGTTTATAGCATTCTGGTGAGTAATTTTTAAACGGACGGAGCAGTTTAAAGGATTTTTTGTTATAATTTAGGTGTTTAATTTTTTTATTTTTTGATTTCTACTATTATTCCTCCCTTTTTTTTTGTTATATTAGTGAAAGGATTTAAGATGGCGCTTTGAAAGTGTCGGAGTTTTTTTTTCCTTTCTCTTTTGTTTTACTTTCCCTTTTTAAGGATTGGTTTTTGCCTTTACTTTTGTTTTTGGTTTAGAATTTTTTCTTTTGAATTGTTTGCTCTTTTATTTTTTATTTTTTGGATTAACTCTGGATTTTCAAGGACTATAGTTTGTCTCTTTTTAAAAATTTTTTTCTTTTTTTTTCCCTCCTCCCTTCTTGGCTGGAGGGGAAAGGGAAGTGACAATTGTGCTTTTTAAAATGGCTTCAAAGAGGCAGCAGCCTTCCTCAATATCTAAGGTTATTTCTTCTCCTATAACTTCCACTGCACAGTTACAACAACAATCTAAACATGTACCACCGGCTCAGCCACCACCCTCCCCTCCTCTATCTGGACTTTCAGCACAAGAGGTTAGAGGCATAATGGGAGAGATTGTAGTTCAAATGAGAGAGGAAATGAATCAATTTGTCTCACAGATTAAATCAGAAATTAAATCTGATCTCAAAGAGAGATAACGGGGATAAAGACTAAATTGCAAGAAAACAATAATGAATTACGACAAGATATACTGGCAGCTGTTTCAGGTTTGGCTACTGTGGTGGTTAAGCTCGATGCAAGGCTTGAGGAAGTGGAAGACAAAGTTGACTCTTTGGATGACAAAATTCAAGATGTGGAAAGGAAGGTGGACTCCTCACAAGAAGATATTTTGATGTTTCAGTACAGACAAATGGAGTATGCCCTGAGGATCAGAGGCCTCAAGGAAGATGTGAATCAAGATCTCGTGGAGGTGGTTCTTACTGATCTGGCGCTGGCCTTGGATATGGATAAAGGAGAATTACAGAGAGAAGTGGAAAAAATTTATAGGCTCAACTCCTGGATTGCTAAGCAGAAGAACTTGCCTAGAGATGTGGTGATTTATTTTACAAAGAAGTCCCTGCGGAATGAGATTATACAAGCTTTTTACAATAAAAGATTTCAGATTGCTGCCCAAGATGTCATCATTTTAAAGGAAATCCCATCCAAAATTTTAAGAAGCAGGAAAGACTTTGCTTTTTTAACCAATGAGCTTAAAGCTAGATCGATGCCATTTAGATGGGAAATTCCGATGGGTATTGTTTTGAGCCATGCTGGGACACGCTACAGATTGAACACAGTTGATAAAGCTAGAGACTTTTATACTTCGGTCCTGGGTGCAGGCTCAACTTCATCTGGTCGGAAATCTTTGAGTGGCAAGGAAGTTGAGCAGCAATCTGAGGCATTAGATTTGGTTTCCGCTGGGATGATAGAAGCTGTAAAGCAACGCCAGACGGAGGTTAAAGAGCAGAGGATGACCCGTGCAGCCTATAAGCGTAAAGAGAAGGAGCAACGTAAAAAAGAGCCTAAAGAGAGTTCTCCTGGAAGTGCATCACCGCCGGTGGGAGGAGCAAGACCCAAGAGTTATGCAACACACGCAGCTCTTTCAGAGTTTGATGGTGTCTTCTCCAGGCTGCGTGCCAAGGGAGATGGCAAAGTTTTTGACCTGGAATGTTAATGGATTGAATTCTCCTCAGAAACGCAAAAAAATCTTTTATTATTTGAAGCAACATACTAATGATGTTATTTGCTTACAGGAAACTCATATTTTACTTAAAGATCAGAAATATTTAGTTAATGCTCGTTTGGGATCTCATTTTATATCTTCTGCTCCTGGGAAGAAAGGGGGAGTTGTTATATATGTTAAACAAAACCTACCAGCCTGTCTGGTAGAATCAGATCCCCAGGGGAGATATGTGATGATTGAACTTGGTATTTATGGTAAGAAAATACTTATAGTTGGACTTTACGCTCCAAATCAACACAGGAACAATTTTATAAGCAGTTACATCAAAAAATAACATTGTTTGATTATAGATCAGTGGTATTAATGGGTGATTGGAATGGTGTCCTAGATACACAAAGGGACAAGAAAGGTTCCTCTCCTTTTCTCAAACAAGCAAGGCTACCTAAAGCCTTTTTTGATATGAAAGAAGACTGGGAATTAAGGGATTATTGGCGGGAACGTAACCAAGAGGAGAGAGACTTTACTTTTTTTTCTGATAGACACCAATCTTTTTCAAGAATTGACTTTTTCTTGATTACCACGGACTTGTATAATAAAGTAAAGAATGTAAAGATTTTTCCTAGATCACTGACGGATCATAGTCCAGTTTGGATGGAGCTGATTCAAGAGAAAGAGGAAAGAAGATCCTGGAGAGTTAATGAAAATTTGTTTAGACAAGAGAAGAATGTTCAAAAATTAAAGGAGTCTTTAAAGGACTATTTTGCTTTGAATATGTACAAGGGGACTTCAATGTCAATGGTATGGGATGCAGGTAAAGCATTTATGCGCGGTGTTTTGATAAAAATGAATAATTTTTATAAGCGAAATCAGATTCAGAAACGTAGAGAACTTGAAGATGAAATTAAATTAAAAGAAAGGGCTTTGATTCTAAATCCTTCTGATGAAAGTACTAAAGAATCTGTAAAGTTATTAAGGTCACAATTTAATATGTTGATAGCAGATCAAGCTGCAACCAACTTATTATTTATGAAACAAAATACATTTTGTAATGCTAATAAGCCGGGGAGATGGTTGGCTTATCAATTAAGAAAGAAACAGAGACAGAGAATAATAGAGAAAATAAATTACAAGGGTAAACTAGTTTCTCAGAAGGAATTAATTAAAAAATCTTTTTTGGATTATTATCAAAACTTATATAAATCTACTAATGTACAATTGTTAGATATAAATAAATATTTAGCTGAGGCAAGTTTTCCTAAATTGACTGAGGATCAGAAATATGAAATTAATGGCTTAATTACTAAGGAGGAAATTGCCTCAGCAATTCAACAATTGAAATTAGGGAAAGCACCGGGTACGGATGGGTTAACAGCTGTTTATTATAAAGCTTTAATGGAGGAGATGATCCAACCATTAAATGATCTTTTTAATGGTATCTTACAGGGCTTAGAGATTCCTCCTTCATGGCGTAGTGCCTTTATATCATTGATTCCAAAGGAGGATCAAGATCTTACTTTACCAAAAAATTATAGGCCTATATCTCTTTTAAACGTGGATTATAAGATATTTGTAAAAATTTTGGTAAATAGGCTTATGAGGGTGGTGCATCATCTTGTGCATAAAGATCAATCAGGGTTTATAACAGGAAGGTATATGAAAAACAATGTTAGACAAATTATTAATCTATTAGAATACTTAGATAAGAACAACCAAGTTCCTGCAGGGCTCATATTTTTAGATGCTGAAAAAGCATTTGACCAATTGAATTGGCATTTTATGCTAAGAGTAATGGAAGAAATGAATTTTGGTGAAAACATATTACAAGCCCTTAAGGTAATATATCAAAAACAAACAGCACAACTTATTGTTAATGGAGGTCTTTCGGAGGTTTTCACAATAGAGAAAGGTACTAGACAGGGGTGTCCTTTATCGCCATTGTTGTTTGTTTTAACATTGGAAATATTATTGATCAAAATTCGAGAGTCTCAGGAAATTAAAGGAATATATGTTAATAAAAAAGAATATAAGTTAAGAGCTTTTGCGGATGACTTGGTTGTTACTTTGTCGCAACCTGATTATTCTGTAGTAAACTTATTACAGTTGATTCATCATTATGGCTTGGTCTCGGGTTTCAAGATTAATGTAAATAAGACCAAAATTTTACCTAAAAATATGTCTAGTCAGGAGAAGCAGATTTTGACTAACCTGACGGGTTTTGAGATTGTTAATAAGGTAAAATATTTGGGGGTGATGTTGTCTGTTTCTAATGTAAAATTATTTAAAAATAATTATGAAAGGTTGTGGGTCAGGGTACAGAAGGACTTGAAGAACTGGGAAAAGTTGCAATTATCCCTCATGGGAAGAATTGCAGTGATAAAAATGAATATTTTACCCAAGTTTCTTTTTCTGTTTCAAATGTTACCAATTTTGAAAAATGAGATTAATTTAAATGAGTGGCAGAAGGGTCTTAATAAATTTATCTGGGCAGGGAAAAAGCCAAGGGTTAAGTTTAAAATTATGCAAGACTTCCGTGAGAGGGGTGGACTTAAGGTACCAAATTTGAAATTATATTATGATGCGGTGGTTTTAACACTAATCAGTGATTGGGTAAATTTGACAAACTCTGAGATACTTTATCTAGAGGGATGGGACTTACTTTATGGGTGGCATGCCTATTTAATATTCAATAAAAAAATGGATTGGACTTTTAAATCTCATATCTTAAGAATCTCTTTACTTAGGATTTGGAGAAAATATTATAAAAGTGATTTCAAAGTACCATTATGGGCTATACCTTGGCATGCGATAGAAGCAATAAAAAGAGGGGTTAAAATGGATATGGTGTCCTACAGACAGTTACTTAAATGGGATGGACAAAACTGGCAATTAAAATCACGGGAAGAGTTAGCACAAGAAAACTTTATTTATTCTTGGTTCCAATATAGGCAATTACTAGACAGATGGAAGATGGATTGTAAGGTGGGTTTTCTTAGAGAAGATGAAAATCTTATTAAGCAAGTGAAGGATTCAAGACAAACCCACATTAAGAGAATTTATGCGGTTTTAGTTGAATTGGATTCAGAAACGGAACTAATCAAAGATTGTATGATAAGATGGGCGCAGAATTTTGGTGAGCCAGTTTCATTGGACACCTGGGAAAAAATTTGGGTAAGAAATGTCAAATTTACACAAGCACAGAATTTAAGGGAGAATTTTTATAAAATGTTTTATAGATGGCACCTTGATCCACAAAAAATGTCTTATATGTACCCTGACGTGCAACCCAAATGTTGGAGATGTGGTTATAAGGAGGCTTCCTATTATCATATTTGGTGGTCATGCAGAGAGATAAAAGCATTTTGGATCAAAGTATGGTGGAATATCCAGAGAATTTTTAGAAGGAGGGTAAAATTTACTCCGCAATTATTTTTGTTAGGTATTGTTACAGATTGTGATACAAAGGAGGTTGTATTGATGTTAAATTTGATTACAGCCGCTAGGCTGTTAGTAGGACAATATTGGAAGAAGGAATCCTTGCCTACATTGCAGGAATGGTTTCTTAAAGTAGCTTATCTGGCGGAAATGGCAAAGATTTCGGCTTTCTTAAAGCAACAAACGCAAGAGAAGTTTCTTGCTGTTTGGGACAAATGGATAAAATTTATACAATTTAGATTGGGTATACAAAAATATTATATAGTTTTTTCATAAGTTTTATTTTTATATATATTATAGATAATCTTTTTATATATATATAAATATAAAGTTCTTAATTTAATTTTTATTTTTACTTTTTAAGCCTATATTCTGCTCTGGGAAGCTCGGGGGGGGAAGGGAGGGGGGGGTTTGGGAGGGGTGGGGTTTTTTTTTTTTATATATGTATTGTTTAGTTTTATTTTTTTGTATATGTTGTCTCTTGTTTTGTATTCTTTTTTCTTTTTTGTAAAATTTATAAAACTTTTAATAAAAAAAAAAAAATGGTGGTTTTTGTAGTTTTTAAAAATTGAGCCCTTTTGGTGTCTGAGGAAGGAAATTCCTGATGCCGGGGTCAGGGATTTTTGAGCTCAGGAGGTGAAATTTTTTTTTTGACCCAAATGTAAAAACGGACGTCAGAATGGGATTTGGGGTTAAATTTCATGCTTAAAAATGGTGCTTTTTGTAGTTTTTAACCATCGAGCCCTTTTGGTGTGTGGGGAAGGAAATTCCTGATGCCGGGGTCAGGGATTTTTGAGCTCCGGAGGTGAAAATTTTTTTTTCACCCAATGGCTCAATTTTTAAAAACTACAAAAAGCACCATTTTTAAGCATGAAATTTAACCCCGAATCCCTTTCTGACGTCCGTTTTTACATTTGGGTCAAAAAAAAAATTTCCGCCCTGGAGCTCAAAAATCCCTGACCCCGGCATCAGGAATTTCCTTCCCCAGACACCAAAAGGGCTCAATTTTTAAAAACACTGGGGCGAAAAAGCACCATTTTTTTGCATGTAATTTAACCCCGAATCCCAATCTGACGTCCGTTTATACATTTGGTTGAAAAAAAAAATTTCACCTCCGGAGCACAAAAATCCCTGACCCCGGCATCATTAATTTCCTTCCCTGGACACCAAAATGGCTCAATTTTTAAAAACTACAAAAAGCACCATTTTTATGCATGAAATTTAACCCCGAATCCCAATCTGACATCCATTTATACATTTGGGTCAAAAAAAAATTTTCACCTCCAGAGCACAAAAATCCCTGACCCTGGCATCATGAATTTCCTTCCCTGGACACCAAAATGGCTCAATTTTTAAAAACTACAAAAAGCACCATTTTTATGCATGAAATTTAACCCCGAATCCCAATCT